>NW_026267188.1:808794-810163 GCF_000697945.3 Frankliniella occidentalis | reverse complement strand
ACGGTTTCAATTTTTTCTTATTTTTTTTATTTTTTCCCGATTTTTTCTGAATTTTTTCCAATTTTTTCTGATTTTTTCCGATTTTTTTCCGCCGATTTTGGAGAGATCCTGGTTTTCGTCGATTTTGCTCGATTTTGCCCGATTTTGCCTGATTTTGCCCGATTCTGGCCGATTTTCGCCAATTCTTCACGAAATCGGCGGGAAAAAGTCAGAAAAAATCAGAAAAAATCGGGAAAAAATATAAAAAAATCAGAAAAAATTGAAACCGTAGCCAGAACCTTGGACAATGGATAGGTACGCCTTGTGCTCGCGATGCGCACTTGGACATACCTGCACCTCTGCCGCCGTGCCCGCTGCAGGGGGGCCGATCTTGTGCACAAGCTAGTTGTGCACAGAATGTTTGTGCACGCGTTGTGCACAGAATATTTGTGCACGCGTTGTGCACGCGGTTTGCACGTGGTTTGCACGTGGTTTGCACGCGTTCTGCACGCGATGTGCACCCGGTCTGCACAAATGTGCACGTGGTTTGCACGCGGCTTGCACGCGTTCTGCACGCGGTTCGCACGTGTTGTGCACAGGACCATTTTATCACGGGATTCTTTCAAAGGAGGCAAAATGTGGGCTTTCTAAAGAGGCTAACATTTACACGTCTCAGAAAAATTACAAAAAAATTTGCATTTAAAAAGGAATGCCAAAATTTCGGCTTTCAAGAAGACCACGGCGTTTAGAGTGGAGAGGTGAGAATAAGCCAAGCATCGAGCGGAGATAGAGAGGGATAGACGAGCAGCGCGCGGCACGGCTGACGTACAGGATAGATAGAGGTGAGGATAACCAGGCCGGGGATAGGGAGAGGCAGCGTGGGGAAAACGTGTTTGTTATTCTTCGGGCCCAAAGCGGCGGAGCGGCGCTGGTGGGAGGATAAGAGGAGCTGTCCGCCCGATCTGCACTCCGTTCACTGAACACACACACACACGCACACACACACACACACACTCACGGACAGTCGCCCACACGCGCGCACGCACACACTTACCAGCACGCCTGGCTGGAACCAAGGCCCCCCCCAAGCAAACGACGAAATTGGCTCTTTTGTGCACGTGGCTGCCGCTGGAGGCTGCCGCTGGAGGCTCCAGGCGCGGTCCCCTCCAGCGGGGCCGGCGCGCGCTGCACGTAACTTATGTATGACTCGTGCAGACCACAGTCCGCTCACAGTTAATCCGCTTTCTGGGCAGGGGAGGGGCGCGTGGTGTGGCGAAGGTTCTGGGCCCCCTCTGTCTCCTTACCGCTCCTTGCGAGCTTCGGGTCAGCCCGGCAGCAGCGGGGAGGCGGGCGCATCCCGGAGGACTTGCTACCCCTCCATCCCCCCCCC
>NW_026267188.1:807191-807696 GCF_000697945.3 Frankliniella occidentalis | reverse complement strand
GAGGGGGGCAGTATTCAATGTGTTTTCCATTAGCGTGTTCCGAACAGAGAAGCGCCCGCGCGGCCGATTGAAACTTGTTATCGAGTAGAAGAATCTTTGGCTGCGGGTGGAGGAGGGGGGGGGGTCGTTGTCGGGGACCGCCGTGGTGCTTTGTGCCCAGAGGGGAGGGGGAGCAAAGAGCGAAGGGCGCGCTTAACACCCACCCCCACCCCCTCTCTGTACTGCTTGTTTTCTATTAAAAATCGGGTCACTTAAATTTTCAGACGCTCCCAGCCCCAGAGGTCGCTTCTTGAGCTCCTTCACAGTTGTCGTGCTTCAGGCCCTTGTGAGCGCTGCTGGGGAGGGAGGGCGGAGGGGAGCGGAGCTGGACGAAATCAGCCACGCAATCTCCTCCCCCTTTTAGAGCGCCGGCCCGGCTCCACGGAACCTTTATTGTGTGTCTGCGTTACGCAATCCGACTGAACCTGATGATCGCGGGGGCGGGTCGGCATTACCTGCCCCTACG
>NW_026267188.1:799255-800442 GCF_000697945.3 Frankliniella occidentalis | reverse complement strand
CTCTCTCTCTCTCTGTCTCTTTCCGCTTCTCACTCGCTCCTGTGCTTCCTATCGAGTAAACCGATCGCCCCCGTCCACCCGCCCCCCACCACTGTACCAACATTGGCACCGCTACCTACCGTAATGCGTAACTCCCGAGGCAAGTATCCAGTATTTACCGTTACTCCTCGCCAGCCACGCCCTCTCTCCGGTCGGCTGCCCCGCAAGGCGAGAACACCTCGAGCACCTTCATTTCCTAGAGAGAAATATTTTTAGAACCTTTTTTTTTTAAACTCTGGTAATGCAAACAATCAATGAATCACACGCTGTGTTTTGAATGTTGCGTTTCGCGAGAAAATAAGGGATGGTCCAGAAAGTATAGTCCTGTTTTCTCCGATTCATTCGCGGTAAATTACAGGAGCTCGGCGCCTGCGAACCTCAGGGTAGGCCAGCCCGCAGTACACGCATGCACCGTATGCAAGATGTTGCCTACCCATCAGGCGTTAAGAGAGCTCGCACAAGCTGAACTGCAGGTTCGTAAAGGCGAATGACGGACGTTCTTTTTGGATGATCCCTAAAACTGCAATGCCAATTGTATACATTTCCCCTTCAGATAGTTTTCTGCAATATACTGTTCCCGCTCTGCGTGTTTCGAGAAGAAGTAAGGAAATCAGGACCGGAACCAGTATGAAAAGTCCGCTTATTTTTCTTATTTAACAGTACAGTTTCACATAAATGACCTCGGGGCAGTCCATTGTAACTATGAAGGTTCATTTGTACTAGTTTTTACCGTCATTTAAGAATTGTTTCCGGTGACGATTTCCTTCTTGAAATGGGCACAGCGGGAACCGTCTATTGGTGTAACTGTTCAAACTGACGGAATGTTACTTTTATGACAACCTCCACCTACATTTCCAGCTATGTCTTCGAATTATTCCCCGTGACGTCACCGCCGACATCCTTCGCGCAGCCCCGGCCACGCTTCAGAGGGGGATCCAGAGGATCGCTTCCTCTCGTCCTCGCCTCCTCGCCGCTGCTGTGGTTTACGGACCGAATTAGGTTGGGCTGGTCCCGGCTGGCGGCTTGCTCCCCGTGCGGCTGCCCCTACCCGCCCTGCCCGGCCCCGTGGCCGCCTTGGGCCGCTGGTCATGGTGTCCATGGCTGATGGGAGCTCCCCATGGGACAATATGTACCCCCACCCGCACCCC
>NW_026267188.1:797530-799205 GCF_000697945.3 Frankliniella occidentalis | reverse complement strand
CCCGCGCCGCCCCCACCACCCCCGTGTAGTTCGCCGGGGGGCCGCCGCCGCGCCGCGGGGCGCTGCTCACGCCCCACTGCCCCACCGGCCCGCCGCCTGTCTCAGTCGATCGCTGGAGAGCTCGGCGAACAGACCAACCCCAACTCAGCCAACCCTCCCGCACCCTCTCTCTCTCTCTCCCTGTCTCTCTCGGTGACTCTGTGTCTCTCTCGCTCTCTCTCTCGCGCCCGCGCGCTCGCCCCGAGTGCGAGACGCCTCCTTGAGCCGCGACAGGGCCGGTCCGCGCCGTCGTGGACGAGTCGAACAGGGAGCCGCGAGCCGTGCCAGCGGGCCGAGCCGGACCGCGAGCGTGCGTCCGAGTGTGCGTGCGTGTTTGTGTGTGCGTGTGTGTGTGTGGCCTGGAGGACAGTGAGTGGATACGAATGCCGCTCCGTCAGCCTGCCGAGGCATCCTAATCCATCCCACCGGTGAGTCATCCCAACCGTTTCGTAGGTCTTTCAAAGTTCTTAATCTTCTAAGTGCAAACTTAATCTTCTAAGTGGAATCTTTCAATTTTCTATGCATTGACTCAGGTGTCGCTCCCATACTACGTGACCTCTAGTAAACTCGTCATGTTTTTACCTCAGGGTGCAAATATTATAGGGCCCAATACGGACTATGGACACATATGATGGTCCTCATCCTTTTGGCACCCTGCAAAAATTGTACCCACCCACCCCTTAAACGAGTAACGCAGTATGGGAACGGCCCCCTCCCTCCCTACACGTGTTCGTCACGTTCCCCTTTCGTCGGCCCCGGGTGGGTACCACCGCGCGCCGGGACCCAGGGCCCGCCCGCGGCTGTGCCGTGCCGGGTGCGCGCGCCGCAACTGGTAGCGTCCACCAGTTGATGCGGGATGCAGGCGTGTCGGTTGGGTTGCCTACCCGCTCGTCAGTGGGCGCTCCTCTCTAGCGGCCCACCTCGGCCCCGAGAGGCGCTCTCCATTGCGGGGGAGGGCGTAAGAGTAATCATTTATACCGTTTGTAGCGAAATACCCGGGTCGTTGGGCGGTACGGTACGGTTGTGGCTCGGCTGCACGGACAGGGCAAGCAGTGAAGAAAATAATGCATTTGTGTGCAAAGATGTCGCAGTTTTACTTTTTACTTTTTTTTTGCGTCGATGCAAGAGATTTCTTTGAAAATTGTCAATTTAGATGTAGGCAGAGTCAAAAGTTGGGGATCTTTTTTAGTCCGTGATTTTGCACCCCAGCTCTCGTCCTAGTGTGTTTCACGTGGAGTCAGATTAGAGAGTTTGGCGTTCTTTTTCCTACACCCGCCTCAGAATTGCCCCCCGTCACTTCTCCCTGCACACACCTGCACTCTGCCCGACTCTGTGCTGATTGCGCTTGTTCAGGGCTCATCAGCGCATCGTTGGTGCTCCATCAAGTCTCAATCCGCCGCCGCCTCCAACGCCTGGAGAAGATAGAGAGGTGGGGGGCGGGCAGGATAGGGGAACCTTACGCGAGGATACAGGCCAGGGGGGCAGAGACACTCTACACAAACACTTCTAAACGAAACGCCGCGGCCGCTTTGCAAGCCAAAATGCCTTCAAATGCGATTTTTTTTTCAGATTCTGCCAAATCTTTGTGATCCCGTGATAAAATGGTCCTGTGCACAACACGTGCGAACCGCGTGCA
>NW_026267188.1:792115-793210 GCF_000697945.3 Frankliniella occidentalis | reverse complement strand
CCCCCTCCCTTGATGACTAACAGCATGGGCCCTGTCCTCATTTGCCCCCGACTAGAGAGCCGTGACCTGCTCTGCTAGAGGCTAGGGACACGACACTCCTCGCACTATACGTGCCTGCATTTCTCCGCACTATAAAAACAAGTTGTGGCGTGAACACAAGGATGACAAAAACACAGCACAGGGGCGTTTACTAAAATGTTTAGTTGGTTTTGTCTTTTATGAACACTAAGAAATCTAACATTAGCAGAAATTATTACAACGAACTTTTAATCACTTTTCGTAGGAGAAGACCTCCTTCCTCTCCTACGAAAAGTGATTAAAAATTCTTTGTAATAATTTAATTTTATAATTGAAGGAAGTGAGAGAGAGAGAGAGAGAGAGAGAGGGAGAGCGAGAGATAGAGAGACAGAGACAGTGAGAGATTGTCCACTGTAGGACTAATTTCAACGAGGACTGTTTATTTTCATATCATCGGCCTACATTCGATTGTCCGTTTGGGCAATACTGCTGCAGTTGCAGTTACTGTACTGTTTTATCTTTCGTTATAAACAGCACGTTTGTTGTTTTCGTTTGGTGCTGGTTTTTTTTGTCGGTGTGAGTGTGCATATCGTTCTGGTCGCTATTCACGCTGCTCGGGTTACTGCCCGTAGCAATAATTGCTTCTGTCCCCGGCCCCCCGTCTCTTTCTGCCTCCCCTCTTTCTTGTCCTACCCCCCGCCCCCTCCTCCCAACCTTTGTTGCTGCATTTTTCTTTTTTCCCCGCGCCGCAACGCTCGCTGCAGCAGCCGCCGGCCGGGTCGCATAAAGGACGCCTATTTTAACGTTTTTCCGTGCAAAGTAGTTGAGAGGCCACAAAGCGGTCAAGTTAAGAACCCTCGTGATGAGTGGCTCGTGGAGAGCGGGCGTGGAGGGAGGAAGAGTGGGAGTAGAGAGATAGAGAGAAGAATGGAAGAAAAGGGAGAGAGAGATGGGGAGGGTTTAGACGCGACCGGAGAGAGTGGAGAGTGGAGTGGAGAGCTGCTGCCGCTCGCTGCAAAACCCTGCGTGGCGTGGTGGGGCGCGAATGAACGTAGGGAAGGGGAGGGAGGGGGGACG
>NW_026267188.1:789432-792065 GCF_000697945.3 Frankliniella occidentalis | reverse complement strand
GGGGGGAGGGGGAGGGGGGAGTATGGTGGTGTGGGCGAACATTGATTCGCCGGACTAATAAAGTAGTGCGACGCTGATTTATTGCCCAACGCCAAAAGCCGTTTTTATTTTCCTATTTTTCTTTCCGCGCCAGCATACCCCCGTACACTACAAAAAGAAAGGAAATAAAAAGGACAGCAGACACACACAGTTGGGAGTGGGGGGGGAAATTTTTAAAGGAAAGTCGTCGCCCCCCGCGGCCCGACGCTAAAAGAGAAAAGGCGTAGTAGTTGCCTGCCTTGGTCATTAGGGACCTTGGCAGGCACGCGCTCGCACTTCTTCTTCCTCCTCCTCCACCTTTAGTAATTCTGGCAAATTTTTCTCCTGCGACTCACATAAAGAGCAGGTTGGTTCTTCACGCACGGGCTGCCAGCGCCTCCTGCTCTTCCCTTTGCTAGCACCCCGCCCCCCATCCCACCTCGTCTACTTTGCCAAAGAAAATACGGGTCGGCCAGCTGGCGAGGGGATGCTATTGTCCTGCTCTGCGTATACTCCCTACTGGGAGGAAAAAAAATATAATCTTTGCTCACGGCAGCCAGCCCCACGCAGCAACAGCAACCGCCACGCACCAAAGTGTGCTGTGTGGTGCGGTGTGGTGGGGCCAAATGTGAAAGGGGGGGGGGGCATAGTCACGTCGGCAACGTCACCTCTATACTCGAAACTTGAACCTCTTTGCCCCCTTCTCTCTCCTTCGCTCTCCCTCTCCCCCTCTCCCCCCTCTGTCACAGTGTATCCACTTGAGAGAACCATAGATTTCCCGGAGTGGATGTGTCGTTAGGGTCGGCTCCTTCAGGGGTGCCTCGTTTAACACAAAAAGAACAAATTTATCTTCTTTTTTTGTTTTCCTGTCTTTTTCGCAACGCGCGTCTGGTTCAGCCCGTTTCCTTGTGCCGATTGAATGCGGCACTAATTTGTGCCTCTCTGTCCTCAACCCCATCTAGGTCGTCCCGGGAGGAGCCTCATAACTCAGAGGGAGGGTAAAAGTGGAAGAAGGAGGGAAAATAGGAAAGGCAAGCAGAGATAGGGGGGGGGGAGGGCAGTTAGTTTATTGCTCTTCGCACAGACGTGCAATCGCGCGCAATCATTTTCGAACGGCAAACCAAACCCTCGATGGCAATTAGACGTTGTGCAAACAGAGACTCGTCATCCCCATGCCCACCACTCTGTCGTCTGGCGTGCGTGGAACAGGCGGCTCCACGGCACGATGGATGGCTGGATAGCATCTAAATTGCTCCGGCACCAAAGTAAAACTGGAATGAGAAAAATATTGTTGTGATGTATAATATGAGAACGTGTAATGTGAGAACACGTCTAGTGTATTTTTACAAACACGTGTTTTACGTTAACACTTACAAGCACTACTTTGTTACGTTTTATTTTAACAATTCCACCGATTCAGTGAAAAATTCCCATAGGGTAATGCGGGGTAGTGGAAAATCGCTTACACAGTTGCGGAAAAATTCTGTAATATTTTCCATTGGTTAAATTTTCATTGATCTGAGGGATTCTCTGTAAATTCAACGAGTTACTGGGTGGAGAACAGTACTTCAACAGACAAATTTTTGTCGTTGTTAAAAAAAACTCATGAGTCAAAAAGTGGTATACCACCAGTTTTATAAAACTATGTATGTTAATTTACAATGTAGCCTGGTTATAAAACAAGTATGTTCATAAAACTTAACAACGAAATTGTGTCAATTCACAACTCTTCATTTTTCACGGCATAGCAGAGCAATAAGACACTTTAAAGTTTACCTCCGAATGTTTTTTTCCAGAGTGTAAGCAGTGCGGCTTGGCAACACGGGGAGGGTTGGACAGGGGGACCGCGCCGCGGCGGACTCGCCGGAGATAGTTGGACTCTCGGAAGACACACAAACAGAAACACAGACTGAGACGGTGGAATGTCGCCCTCATCAGGAACTTCCGCCCGGGGCGGGGCGGGGTCGGGCGGAGTCGGGGTTAGGTGGGGCACTGCTGAATGGGGCAAAAGTGGATCAGGCCAGGCCAGCAGGGCCGGCAGCGCGACGTTACAAACTTGTTGGGCTTTAAGCCTCGCAACAACTCCGTAAACAACAACAACAACAATACAAGAAGTGCGTCTGCGTGTCAGGATGTCTGCGGGGCGGTCGGCGGGTGCGACAAGAGAGAGAGACGGGATCAGGTGAGATCCGCCCGCAGCGACCGCGCGCTCCAACAAGTAAGTCCATTGCTGATTCGTGGAAAAAGAATGCGCGGGAAATATGAACTGGGAGTGAATACACTTATTCAACCCAACTCATTTTTCTCTCTCCTAAATTCGAATAAATGCATTTGTAAGTACGGTTACATTTTTGTTTTGTAGATAAAGACGTCGGCCGTGGTATATCGGAGACGGAGAGGGGTGGGAAGGGTTAGGGGGCACAACACAGACCGAACCCTCCAGCGCCCCCGCTGCTGCAAGCAGCCTTGTATCGGGAGAATAATTGTCTGAGGCTCCAAATGTATTGGCCAATTCCGATCGGAGCACGCCTGCTGCTGCTCGTTCTAATCCTCCGCCCCGCCCCGCCCCGGCGTAGTATGGTGCTGGCACACACAAGTAGGCGCCCCGTCGCCCC
>NW_026267188.1:780896-789378 GCF_000697945.3 Frankliniella occidentalis | reverse complement strand
CCCGCCCCAGACTCGCGCGGGCGTGGCGGCCGTGTTCGCACCTCCGGCCCGTACGCCCGCCGCACCCCGGCAGTGCAGGGTTAGGGTTAGGGATACAGGGTGTCCCCCTTAACCCCGACCCTCGCGCCTTCTCGTCTTGAGAGAGCCCCTTCCCAAGTTGTGCGGGGGGCTGCGCTAGCTCCGCTATAGCGGGTAGTGGCCCGTCCCGGCCGTCTGCTGCAGGCACGAGGGCCTGGCCGACCTGGCCGGGGCCCTACCTTTGCCACGGCGACGACCAGGACAACTAACTTTCTCTCCTCGGACTCTGTCCCTTCCTCCCTTGTCCGCCCGCCGAGGAGCCTCTTCCTGCCCCCACCCCCCGCCCCCGCCCCTTTTCCTTTTCCCTTTGCACATATCTCTGGGCCGGGAGGAGAGTGCGGGAGAGTGGGGGGTACGACCCTTGTGTCCATGGTCGAGCTTATCAGCAGAGCGTGGCGGGGAGTGGCGGGGAGCGGCGCGGCGGGGGGCGTTGAAGGACCTGCGGGGGTAACGTGTCCCTGCCGCACAGCAGAGCCGAGCACAGCGGGGCACAGCGGAGCAGCGCGAGGGCCCCGGCACTGCCAGTTAAAGTTCGCAAACGGTCCTAGTGGGCCAGTGTGGCGTGGCGGGGCGTGGCGGGGCGCGAGCGCTCCGGTGACTGGCGTGGTGGTGGCTAGGGCTGTGCGGTATTGAAATTTAAGTACCGAACTTCGATATTAAAAAAATACCGAAAATTGTCGGTATCGGGTATCGATACCCTACCGAAAATATCGAAATACCGAAATATCGGAATACCGAAGTATCGAAATACCGAAGTATCGAAATTTCGACAACAGAGAAGCTGACGAGGAAGTGAAACAATTTGGGCCCTTTGAAACTACCTCACTGAGCTAGAGAAAGACGCCGTCGACGCGACCGACGATATCGACGAAGTGAGGTCGTCTTCCTCTCCCTGCACGTCGACATCATCCGCGTCTTCTTGAACAGTTAACTTCAGGGCTTTGTACTCGAAAATGTGGTGGACCCTCAGATGTGCCCAAAGCCCCGTCGTGCAGCCCTTCTTGACGCCAACAGGCCGCAGGAGTAATTCTTCGTACTATGGAAATACCGAAATATCGAAATACCGAAATACCGAAATTCCCAAACCATCGGTATTTTTCGATATTTCGATAATATCGAAATATCGTTCCCGAATTGCAGAAATTTAAAATACCGAAGCATCGGTATAAAAAAAATACCGATATCGTTTCGGTATTCCCGAATATCGCACAGCCCTAGTGGTGGCGTCGCCTCGCCCGCTCGCCTGGAAACAATGGCACTTGGCACACGAGACCCTGTTGTTGTTGTTGCTGTTGTTGTTCACTTTTGGGAGCGAACGTCCTGATTACCGCTTTGAAGGCAAAAGTGTGCGGATTCGTGTGCGACAGAGAGAAAGAAAGAGGAGAGAGAGAGAGCTAAAGGGGGAGGGTGTCAAAATAGAGCTAGCCCAATATAGTTTTCAGGCAAAAAAAGAAAAAAAAGGTTTAGGAAACATAAGGCCTTGACACAGCCGCATATGGTTTGCGCTAAAACGCTGCTGAATATTTAATTTGGAATATCGAGGCTCTTCTGCGCAGGCCGTGTGTGGCGACCTGTTCGAGCTGCCGTCACCCTCCCCCCTCTTCTCTCTCTCTCTCTCTCTCTCCCCCTCTCCCCCCCTCCCTCCCACTCCCGTCTCTTCCTCTCTTTCTCATCCTTGACGCCGAGCAGCTCTCCCACACTCGCATTTTATGAAAATTTTATGGAAGGGCCGAGCGGCAGGCTGCGTTTGCCTCTGCCGGCCCTCTGGATGGGATCTGCAGGGATCCGCTTGGCGCTGGTGGAGAGATCCACTCGGATCCACTCGTGGGGCGACCCCTGTTCAGAGCAGTTCAATCCCTCGCCCTGTCCCCTCTGGTCTCCTCCCTCGCTCTCATCCCAAACTCCTCAGCCTCGGCCACGCTACGCCCCCTCCCCCCTTTCTCCCTCTCTCGTGCAGTGGAGGTGTCAACCCAGCACAGCGCAGCCCGACACTAGCCGCCCACCAGGTGCATTCAATCTGCCGCCCCTCCCCTCCCCTCCGCCCCCCTCCCTTCCCTCAGCCCTCCACCCGCGTAATTAGAACTCGGGGTAAAACGAATGCTCGCCGAGATGGCTCGCTCGACACTGGAGAACAGAAAAGAGGGAGAGAAAGGAAGCCGAATGAGAAATCAAGATGATCTCGTGGTGTGGTGTGGATGGCGGGTGTGCTGTGCATTCATAGTGGCGCATGCAGCCCGCGGGGCGGCTCGAAATGCACCAACTGTTCAGTACGAGGCTTTTGCATTCCCCCTCCCCTCCTCCCCGTCACCCCCCGAGCAGCGGACGGGGCTTTCCAGGCCTTCGCTGATGCTGGACGCAGCGCTGTGCTGGCTGTGCTATGCACACGCCCGGCCCAGCCCTTTGTGCTGCTCTGTTTCTAACTTGAATGGAACGAAAACAACCCCGCCCCGCCCCGCCCCGCCACAGCCCGACCACATGACCCGGTCGGCCCGACCACCGCAGCCAGCCGCCGCCCTCCTACTTGGTCCAATCAGGCAAGGAGGCATGAGTTGTTTCCTCGACTGAATGCCATTGATTGGCCGTCCCGCCCTTTGTCCCGCACGCCCCTGCTGTAGAGAGGCGTGCGGGAGGCGTTCCAGTAGATGGCGTTCTGGAGGGGTTCCAGCAGAGGGCGTGCTGGAGGCGTTCCAGTAGATGGCGTGCTGGAGGCGTTCCAGTAGATGGCGTTCTGGAGGGGTCCCATCAGAGGGCGTTCTGGAGGCGTCCCAGCAGAGGGCGATCTACTGGAGGGGTCCCGTCCCATCAGAGGGCGTTCTGGAGGCGTCCCAGCAGAGGGCGTGTTGGAGGCGTTCCAGTAGATGGCGTTCTGGAAGGGTCCCAGCAAGGGCGTTCTGAAGGCGTCCCAGCAGAGGGCGCGTTCTGGATGTTCGCGCTAATTCATAAGCCCGCTTTTAGCATTCTGTAGGCCAAGCTCCAGGCGTACCAGAGCTCCTTTTAGAGGCGTTCTGGAGTGACGCTGAAGCAGAGCGCCGCTGAAGTTGGAGGTCTGCAGCATACGCCCCTCCCGTTCGATATAAACCAATAAATTTCCTAAGTGGCGACGACGGTTGCGCGAGGCCGCTGATAACCATTCCGAAGATATTACTGGCAGGTGCTGCTTCGCTGCGGGCGGGGCGGCGGGGCGCGCCCAACTCCAGCGCCTCTCATTATGTAGACCAGGCTAGGCCGCCCCGCCCCGCCCCACCCCATCCCGTCCCGCCACCACCGGGCTAGGCTAGTCGAACAGCGCCGGGCGGGCACATCCCGCTAACAAGACCCGACCCACACAAACTGCACGCAGCCATATCCGAGGCCAGCACACACACTGTAAGAAGTACTTCGTCTTAAAAATGAGGAATATCATGGCTAGTTCTCTTTCACAGCCGAATGCCATCATGGGTGTCTTTGTCAGACCAGTTTACTGGTATAGTGACAAACAAATCCTGAGAGATCCAGTATGGGAATAGGATTATGTCTATAAAGAAAGACATAAACACTAAATATAGACACAACAGTTCTTTATTAATCATCACATTTTGCGATCCAAATGTTGGACAAAGAATAAGAGCGTGAGTCAACCAGAAACAGGAGGTACGTGAAACCATCGCCATTGACCGCTGATGTGGTCCTGGGGTGAGGGGCACCGTCCGACGTCATGCGCGAAAAAACCGAGTCCGCACAAACCACGCGTTATTGAGTCACTCGCGCCGAACGTTTTGGTGAGGTTGTCCCTGATCCAGCACTGCCTCTTGTCAATCGCCCGCAAGAGCTTCGTGTGGCAGCGGCGCGCGCAAGGTAGGCACTGTTCACGGTCATCATCGCACGAGCTCGGGTCTCGAAGCTGCAGGTGGACCACGGGGTTCCGGGCTAGGAACCCTATGGCGTCGCTGTGCAGCCAGGCGTGGGCGCAGTCCCTGTAGGCCCACTGCAGCTCCAGCCTCCGCAGGGCCGGCGCGGTCACGGGGGAGATGCTCTGCAGGAGCTCGCTGTTAAGGGACTCGTCGCACACAGCCAGCTCGCGCAGGGCTGACAGCCAGGGCAGCGCGAGCAGCAGCGGCCGCGTCGAGGGCAGGTCGTCGAACAGGGACAGCGACTCCAGGCGGGACTTCCCGCACGAGGCCAGGGCCTCGAATGCCTGCGCGCCGATGCTTTTGCCGACGGGCCTTTTTTTAACATTGACCACAGACAACCTACGCAGCTGGTCGGCTCGTTGGACCATCGACACGACCTGCTCGTGGGAGTCAGCGTTGTACACCAATAGGGTCACGTCCGTGAGGGTCTCGGACGCCACCAGATCCTCCAACCCGGGCATCGCGGCGCACCTCAGTTTCCGGAGGCGAGGCAAGCTGACCAACAAGCGAGCGGTGGTTGGGGATGATGTCAACGCGCGCAGGTGGGGTTCTCTCCAGCGTGTGAACATGCTCACGCCAATGTCGACCTCCTCCAGGGTGGCGGCGTGCCCGGCCAGCACGGCGTTCACGAGCGACTCCGAGCTGGGCACGAGCTCGCCCCTAAACTTCTTGAGAGACGACGGTTTAGAGGCGTGAACAACGGGAAGCAGCGTGGGGGGCACTTCCTTGGTGAACTCGAGCCTCTCCAGGCTGGAGGACTGCACCAGGGTCCACAGCAACACGTCGATGGCGCCAGTCCCAATCCCAACGAAGGGGGCTTGGTCACTACAGTGTTCAGTGTACTCCACCACCACGGTCCTCAGGCGACCGAGTGCCTCCTGGTTCCGCACCACAAGGGTGAGCGGCGAGATCTGCGCGTCCCGTCCGAAAAAGTGGAGTAACAGGCGGTCAGCAGAGCAGGTGGTCGAGGCGAACGATCGCACATCGCCCAGCGTGCCGACACGGGGTAGCATGTTGACGACCATCGTCCCCACACAGGGTGCCAGGCGCAGGATGCGGTCGAGTCTGTGCTCTTTCCGCCAGAAGCTGTCGAGCTCCCGCCGGCACCACACGTCCCTGTGCAGGGCCAGGCCGCACAGCCGCTTGCACACGAGGCGGCACGCAAACAGGTCGTCCACGCGCAGGTACTGCATCACCGCCACCAGGGCGTCGTCGGGCAGCTGCTCCAAAGTCAGCGGCTCGGCGGACATGGTGTGGGCGGCAACACGGGCAACTACTGCACACTGGAAACAGGAGCGCGTTAACGCGGAACTGCAAGGCCGAGGACCTAGTCCGGAACTGTTGTTATCGTTGGAAACACAGGCGCCCGCCTTACCCTTGATGTGAAGGTGAGGTGAGTTGGGCTGGAGGGGTGTTGTCCGTCACTCCGTTACTCACGACCTGCCCGAGCTGCAGTTGCTGTGAGACTGATGCCGTGGGGTGGGACCACTGGACCCACTCGACTGGGCCGCCCCAGCCCCAGCCAGGCCAGGCGCCGAACCAGCCAGCCAGGGAAGACCAGCGGGGGCACCCCGGGCTCCTCCCCGGACCATCCCCTACCTCTCCAAACCTGCTTGGCCCACAAGGCGAAGGATTAACGGCGACGCCGTGTTCCGGAAATACCAGAAAAGCGGGAAAAGGACGGAGACGGTGCTCTCCACACCGTGTGTTAGACCCATGGGAAAAGTGCGCGCTGGAGACTCACCTTCTGCGAGCGCTCCCGGGGCATAAGGGGCACGGCACCGTGACAGGGGCTCAGGTTTACTGCCCTAGTTTTCGTCACATGATGTCATGTCTGAGAGCAGCACCGTTGGATCTGCAAGTAAGTGTTTGCTGCGTCACTTTCGGCGGCTTGTTTTCTTCTCAACCCAATGAGTCTGAGCCGAGAGTGAGAAAATGGTGCTCGCGTTGTTTTTGGAGTGCAACACTCGTTCATTACAGGCAAATGGGACATACAGAAAAAAAAGGATAAATATAACAGCAATTTAATGGAATGTAATATGCATTTATTCGTTGATTAACTTTGAGCAAAATCAATTACGTCATGTGTATGTAAACTGAATGTTTCACTATGGAAATGATAAATCAATGCTACACATCGTTGATGTGAACCCAATAGCAACTTCCAATTGTAGCGTGGGCTTCTGGGGAGGGACACACGTCTTTGGAGTGCGCAAAAATTCCGACCAATTTGAAACCCCTCAAATCTTTGTGGCAGCCGAGCATGCAGAATTCGCACACGGTGTCTGGCGAGCAGCAGATAAGATATTGTAGCTCCACGTGGAGCAAGGGGTTCCTCGACATGAGCAGCTGGAGTTTCTCACTGTGCAGCAACTCGTGAAAGCAGACATCGCAGACATTTTTCTTTGACCAATAGAGGCGTATCTGGAGGCTCCGCAGGGACGGGGCGGTGAGGGGGGTGATACCGCGCAGCAGCCCGTCCGGGTCCACGTTCATCACAAGCCGTCGCAGGGCGGGCAGCCGGGGCAGCGCGAAATGCAGCTGGTCCAGGCGAAGACATGCTCGCTCGACTTCGATGGTCAGCATCTCCACTTGTGAACGTCCAGAAGACGCCAGGGCCCTAATCAGATCGGCTGCGAACTTACCCTCAATAACAAGATCATCTTCATCGTCGTCATAAAGGAAGAAGAGATAAAGGGATCGGAGCTGGTGGGCGCTGCGGAGGAGCTCCAGGGCCCCGGGGGCAGTGTCGGCATTGAAGTTCACCACGGTGAGCTTTAGCGATCGCAGCGACTCGCACGCGGCCACCTCCCCCAGCCCGGGCATCACACCGGAGGTTAGCTGGCGAAGGTTGGGCATGCCGACCAGCAGGTGAAACGGAGAGAGGGCAGCGTCGATAGGACAAAGGTCATCGCTCTCCAAGTCAACCACCTCCAGGGTGGCGGCGTGCCCGGCCAGCACTGGCCTGAGCGAAGCGACCCGGTTTGGACCCGAATCCAAACCGAATTCTGGAACGTCTCAACCCGGACCCGAACCGAAACCGATTCTTCCTCCACCGATTCCCCTACCACTTCCCTGCTACTCCCCCCGCTTCACCTCTCACCTGCGCTCCGCTCGCACTCACTACGCTCCGCCACGCCAGTGCTACGGATTCGGTTGAGATAGACCCGAATGCTGTGGTCGCGTTCGAGCCACAATGACTGCAGCAGAGAAGTCGGTTAGAATCGGTTCCAAACCGGGTCGCTTCGCTCAGGCCAGGGCCAGCATATAGTTGCAGAAAGCCACTGTCCAGGGCAGAACATCGCAGCTGAAGCTCTTCAAGGACGGCGTGATGGTGCCGCGCTGACCGACGGTGGGGCCGAACTGTCCGCGGCACCTGCTTTCAACTGTGAGCGTGATCGCCTCTAGGCCGGGGGTTGAAGCCAGCGCCCCCAACAGCAAGTCGGTGGTGTCTTCGGTCAGGAGGGTACCCGTCCTGGAAAAAATGTAGCAAAATGCACCTGACTAAGTGGAAGTAAAATGCTAGTCAGGAACCGGAATAAGCGGCAAAGTTTATAGACTAATTATATTAGCCCAAATAGGGTATTTCAATAGAGCTCTGCCCGGAACGGTAGCACCAAACCTTCCAAGAACATCCCCAGAACGTTATTTAGGTTCCCTGAACGTTCAGCAAACATTCTTAGAACGATTCGTGCTACCAGGGGAAGAACAAAAATTCTAACGCTAACGCGTTAACGGCCCCCTTAGATTTTAATGTTAACTTTGGCATAATAATACTACAACGATTCATCACATTAGCTACTGATTTTGCTTACACAGCAGCCAAATATCTAGGAAACTTATGTTGATCAGAATAATTAAAGTGATCGACTAAAAATCATCATATTTACTTACGGTGGTTAATTTCCAGTACATTGGAAATTCTCAACAATTTGTCTATTAGAAATATTTCAAAGTTTAGTATGATGATCGTTCGCCAAGTTAGCTTGCTTAAATTCACTCCGCCATGACATTCACGGCAAGGAACGTGAACTTTTCAAAAATATTACAAACATAGCGTCAGATTAAGAGATCACTAATAATTTTATCATATTAAAAAAAAGGTGTACATTTAGACATATTAGACGTATTATTTGTTGACACTTGTAATCTTAAATGAGGTAAAAACATAATATCTATTTTCAGTTATAGGTTGGCTGCATCAGTATACTTTCCGCCCCGAAATTATTACAAGGCGGAACTACCGCCCCAGGCAACAATCACAGCCGTGGCTGGCGCTCAGTGGCCGCGTTCGAAACGGCGTCTGTGTTGCATCTTTATACACGGCGGCCAGTTGTCATTATTTAAACGTGGCCACCGAATCGGCGCCAGGGCTAAATAATTTTTGGATAGGGTTGTACAAAGCAACAGGCGATCGATTCCATTGGTTGAACTTTCCCGCGCATATTTGTGATTGGTCGAAATTTCCCTGGCTCGACTCGGCCTGCTGCTCAGCTCGTCATTTCTATGGAAAC
>NW_026267188.1:775145-775841 GCF_000697945.3 Frankliniella occidentalis | reverse complement strand
TCTCTCTCTCTCAGCCGCCCCCCCCCCTCCCCGACCGCAAACACGTATCGTGTTTCCCTTGCTGATCGGGTCGGCCCTTGCAAGCGCCCCGCGCTGTCGAGAGGTTGTTTCTCCGGGCGTGACGAACCGGAACCGGCAGTAGGAGCAAAGGAGCAGAGGGCAAGCAGGAGGGGGTTGCGGCTAAACCGGAAGTAAAGCGGTGGCGCTGGCCGCAAAGTCCTTCGTCAGCCGCACGTTAGTCGCACATCGGATGGCAAGCAGGTTTTTTTTATAAATGATCGCCTCAGCGGGGAGTGCGCATGGCTCAGCGCCCCCCCCCCTCTCTCTCTCCCTCCTTGACCTCAAACTTCTCTCCCGCCCCCCCCCTCCCTGAGGGGCTCCTCGTGTGGTTATTGCGTAATCGCGGGGGCCGTCGTTAATTATGCAGGCGAGCGGTATCGTAAATTTATTAGAGCCGAGGCGCCGTTTTCTTTCACCTCCTCGCTCTCCCCGGCTCTCCCTCCTCCCGCCAGCCGCTGGCTTCAAGTTGTGCCCTCATTTAGCCGGCCCGCGAGTTACGGACGCGCCCCCCCAGGCCGCGCACGACCTTGCACTGCGGGGGCCCGCCCGGACAGCCCACCGGAGTCAGATTGTGTAAGAGGGAGAGGGATGCGTGCGGATCTCAGCCCATCCCCTCCCCCCCCTCTCTCTCTCTCT
>NW_026267188.1:771134-774880 GCF_000697945.3 Frankliniella occidentalis | reverse complement strand
AATGCCATCGTCCAGCCAGCGGGGCCAAAAGACGGACCCTCTTAGCGGCGGCCCGGGGCCCGTCGCGCGGCCGCTCCCGTCGCCCCCGCCGCCACCGCCGCCACCCTCCAGCCTTCTAGCCCTCGCGTGCGGACGGAATGCAAGGAAGTAGTGTGGCAAGCCCGCTCCAGCTACCCCATCTCCCAACGAGTCGAGCGCGGGTCGTCGCGGCCCCGGGACCCGGACCCGGACCAGCGCGCTTCGTGACCGCTTTGGGACCTCTCACCCGCCCGCCTCAGTGTGCGGCACTGCAGCGCAATCGGGCAATGTAACTTGATTCCAAGTGAGGTTCCATCTCAAAGACTTACACTGCGAATCCAACAGTGTACTTGTTATAAAGGAGGAATGGCACACAAACATAAGTGCGCACTTTCTTGTGAGCACGTTACCTAAGATAAAGCGACACGTCTGTATTTATTTGTGTACCATGGCAAGTACACACTTACTTATATGTGCTTGCAAGGATAATCTTCCTTGTGTGTACTATAGTACACAGTGTAAAGATTCATAAAAACAGCTTTTTGAAAAACGCACGAAAGGTGTTTGCATTTTTTAAAAAGCCGATCTAAATTTTTACTTGGCTGGCGAGCCGAGCACTCCTCTTGTTGTGGACTGCAACTAGAACTCGAGTACGCCTGATAGGTAGGCAACCCATCTACCAACCCCGGACGGACCCGCTCGCCTGACCCTGCCACCGAGAGGCAGCGTCACCTCGCAAGGGAGAGCGAGAGAGACAGCGCCATCGCCCGGCCAGGCGGGCCGGCGCGCGTCAGTGTCAGTCGTCAGTCGAGAGATCAGTAGCGAAGCGGAAGGACCGGACAGTTAACGACTGCAGACGAGACTCTGTTCGCGTTGAAGTTAAAGTGTTGTGCTCAAGCTCCAGAAAAATGGATACCTCGTACAACCAAGCCCGCAAGGTATGCAACACGACTCGTCTCTTTCTTTACGGCTGTCGAAAGTGTGGTTATGAGGAAGCTGCTTCATGAGAGGAACAAGAAAGAAGGTAGCCCTGAGGAGGTGGTGGCGTAGCGTAGCGCCGACCCCCCAAAACAAAGCAGAAGATGCAACAGAGGAGCCTAGCAGAGGTTAGGTTGCGTGTCGTTAGGTTTCAAACAGTTTAGAACGGGCCTATGCACCTAGCTCCTTGGCACAACATTTACCAAGGTTTATTACGACAGTTGAGTCATTAACATTGAGTTGTTTAAATTGCGCGAATGCAATATGTCCGTACACTAACCTAGGCAACGACACCGGGGCGGTGTAGAAAATTGTGCAAACTTACTTTTACGAATCTAAACTTTACAGAACCACTAAGAATTGCAAGAATTCTACTCCGATATAATTTAGTCACGATTTGTTTTAACAAATTGTACAAAACTTGGTTTATGACCACACATCCACTCGTGGGAAAAAAACACAGTATGGTCGCCTGCGTTGTGCTTTGTTTTGGGACGGCGCTACGCCATGCCATCTCCTCAGCATTACCTTCTTTTTGTTCCTCTAATGAAGAAACTTCCTCATTTGGTACTGAACAACTGTACGGTACAGGGCTTCGGTGCCCCGGCGCATCACCGCCATGATGGGCCAGGCCCTACTGTCACTCGCCTCCGAAGCTGCAATATATATTTCTATCACCTCACTCTACTTCGCCCGCCGAGGCCAGTAACAGTAAGACCCACGTCAGTGTTGACGTCGCGTTAGGCCAAACTCCACCAGGCCACCCCTTCCGGGCCGCCTCGCCCGTCGCCGCACAGGCCGTGTGTAGCCCGGCTTTTTCTTAGCCCGCCCTTCTGCTTTCAGAAAAGCATTATTAGCCCGACCTTCTGCCTTCAAGAAAGCATTAAAGCGGGCTTATGCAACCGCTCTCGTGTCCGTCCGTCCGTCCGTCTGTCTGTCCGTCGTCCGTGTAAGAGGAAACAAACGAGCTAGAGGTCTGCAAATTTCAGGGTATCTTAGGGGTCACTCCTGGACAACGAAACGCCTGGTGCAAATCCTGGCAACCACCCCTAAGGGGGTGAAAGGGGGTAACAAAGAAATAGGGGTTGGTCTAAAAAGTAGAAAATCAATTTTTTTGTATGGTCCCCTAAGGGGTAACTCGTGAAAGTAGAAACTTTGGACTAAAATTTCGTTTGTTTGCCTCTATCTTGCACCGTTTGGGCGCTAGGGTTGTTTTTTCGACGAAAATACGGTGAAAATGACCACGTTGCACATGAAGACGTACAAGGAGGCGTCCAATAGTAAAATGTCAGAGGAAGTACCCCCCCCCCCCAAAAAAAAAAAAGCACATTCTGATTCTGATGGTAGCCTCCAAATTACCGTATCTTTAACCGTTTAGGAGCTAGAGGTAGATATATTGAAAACAATTGCAAAAAGTCAAGTTTTAAGACTGTTTGACAAACAATATACAATCTACAATCTGCGCGTGTTCTTTTATTTTAATACTTAAGCAAAGCAGAAGGGTGGGGTGCAGTCACGGTGTTGCCCCGTTACAGTCTTTTGTCATGTCCAAGGAGCAAATTTCTAGGGCCGCAGGCCCCCCACCGGACGCATTAGTTTACTCAAATATACAAAGTGATTTACGGGTCACATTATTTATTTGAGTATGCACTTCGGTAAATCGCGAGACTGAAATGGGGGCCGCCGGCAGGCCAAGCAGGCCCGGCCCCTGCCGAACGGAGTTGCCGGCGCAGCGAAGTGGAGCTGGCAACTCCGTTCGCTGCGCCGGCAACTCCGTTTGGCGGAAGGGCGGGCCTGCTTGTTAGTTATAAATCCAACAGAATAAATTAATACCGTTCCACTCCCCACACCTGTTTCTGGCATTCCGTCCGTCGATCGGCCTGTGTCGGTCCGTCTGTCTGCCTCGTCTGCTGTCCCTGGTTTCCACCCTTCCGGCCGGCCCTCTGGCCCTGGCCGGCAATAAAAGAGGCCTCTGCATTCCAGCCCTGGGCTGGGACCGCACTACTGTGCTCCGGTGCGGTCGTGGCGTGGCGTGGCGTGGCGTGGGGTGGCCTGGCGCGGCGGGGTGTGGCGTGATGTGGCCGGGCGGGGTGTCCAACTTGGCGCGGGGTGCGCGCGGCAGCGGTCTGACGCATGTGGGGCGGCGGCGGACCTCGCGGGTTGATGACGGGGGTGGGGGCGGCGGGGGCGGCTACTGCTGTCGGAGCAGCAAGGTGCGTCGCGCCGGGGTCGGAGGCAGACCGCCCCTCCCCCCGCCCCCGCCCCCGCTCCCTGGGGTCGGGCAGGACGGCAGCCTCTTGTCTCCTTGTTGCTCCCGACTGGCTGACTGACCGCTCGGCCGCCCGCAGACTCGAGGGTAGGCAACCCGCTGGGCGGCCGCGGCCGGCGGGACGGGAGAGTGGCGCCCTCCGGGCGCTAGCAAGGGAAAGAGAGGGATGGAGGGAGGGAGGGAGGGAGTAATTAAGATAGAGAGCCATGAGTAAAACAGAGAGAGACACAGAGAGAGAGTGCGTGAGTGACAGAGACCGAGAGACGATGCGAAAGAAGAGGGAGACAGGGAGGCGGGGAGAGGAAACAGAGAGCCGCCTGCGCTTCTAGCCGTGTGTGTGTGTGCGCGGGCGTGCGTGCCACAAAGGGTTACGCGGTGTCACCACGCCAGCCAGCAGCGCGGCGTGGCGGCTCGTAGTGCGGGGCGGCGCAAGAAGCGAGCGAGGCGCGCGGGGGTGCAGGGGGTGGCGGGGGCGAGGCGG
>NW_026267188.1:769686-770789 GCF_000697945.3 Frankliniella occidentalis | reverse complement strand
CCTCCCTTCACTACCGTGCCCCCACCCCCTCCTCCTAGGTCCGCCCTTGCCACGCTCCATATGCGATATTATTGGATACGACGGGCGGCGGTGGCGGCGGCGGGCGGGCTGAACGCGCCGAACACGGCAACGGCGAGCTGTCTGATCTGGACAAACAGGAAGACACTGGCTGGCAGTAACTTCGTGGAGGATGATGGCATAAGACGTTAAACGTGTATTTGTTGGTAAATATAAGAAACGGACACCTTATTTCCAACTTCGGAAATCATTTGCTCTTTTTCACCTCCTTTTCCCAAATCTCTCCGTCTCTTTCTCGAATACTCCACCTCCCGCCGCGTTCATTCACCGCGCGGTGTCTTTACCCCATTTCGTCGCACTCTTGCCGACGGGGACGTTGATGTTGTTGAGCGTGAGCGCGCGCAAGCAACTCGATCGCGGTCCTCTCTCTCCTCCTCCTTCTCCCTCCTCGTCTACCCTCACACGGCTCATCACTTCCAGGACCGCCCCGCCCCGCCCCGCGCCGCGCACTTTGTGAGGGCGTCGTACGGCGCGTCGTCGCTTCGCTCCGCGTCAGTCAGTCTGTCTGTCTCTCGCCCGCGCAGGGCAGAGTGACTGTGCCGTGACGTGAAGGGCGACATGACGTGGGCGAACGTGTCGGAGGGAGCGAGCGAGTACGAGAGCGAGGGATAGAGAGCGAGCGAGCGAGAGAGAGAGACTGGAAGCCATGTCAGGAGCTGTCGTACGGAGCACAAAAGCGACTGGCGCCCTCTCCCTGCTGCTGCGCTCGCCCGGAGTCGCAGACACAAGCGGAAGTGCGGAAGCGGGACGACGACAACTGGTCTGAGACCGGATGGCTGCGCGTCTTCCGCATCGATGGCGTCCCGTTTGCAAATCGACGCGTCCTAACAACAATATTCTATCTACGGAGCGTCGTTTTCAAAATATCCTATCTACAAAGCGTCGTTTTCACAATGTCCTATCTGCTATGATTTTCTGAAGCAGATAGGACATTGTGAAAACGACGCTTTGTAGATAGGATATTTTGAAAACGACGCTCCGTAGATAGAATATTGTTGTTAGCACGCGTCGAAATGGACTCAAAG
>NW_026267188.1:764330-769550 GCF_000697945.3 Frankliniella occidentalis | reverse complement strand
CCTCCTCCCCCTCCGGGTATCTCAAGGTAAAAGGCAGGGAACGCGATACCGCTATATATTTCCCCAGCTTTATGACAGACCGCGGCACTTTATTCTCGGGAGTGTAATTGTTATTTCGACGGCACGATAGCCTGGCCGCGGGACTCGGCGAGACTCCGAGGCAGCGGCGGCGCTCCGGACGGCGTAAATGTGTGTCAGTCTAAGTGTGTCATTGCCAACCGCTGCGCAACGACAGCGCACTGCTGCTGGAGATACAAATAGGTGACTCGGCACTTCTAAATTTAATTTGAAAGATCACGCGAAAAGTTCACAACCACTCTTGGGAAAAGCACCAAGATACACTACGCTGGAAAGATAGTGACTTTTTGCTGCTCTAAAGGCACGAAGTTTGGAAAGGTTGGTTAACACGTTAAGTCCCTCGTGACCACACATATGGTCACAATAGCACGTGATTTATACCCCCCCCCTCTAGAACTCAACCTGTTTAAGGGTGCAAGGAGTTAGCACAACCTCCCCACTTTTTCAAAATTAGACGAAACTTTACCAATTTTATGTTAAAATATAAATGAAACGAAATAATAAAACGCAGAGACAAGAAAAATAGACTCTCTGAAGTTTTCAGATTTCCGACAGGTTGGTCACGGATCTCTCCGTGCTCCCATTAGGGACGAGACATTATGCAGGCATAGCCCCTTCTGGCTGCAATTTGCCGTTTGGCCGTGCCTACCGGTGCCTACGGGAGCGACAGCAGCTCTGGCTGGCGGGCCGCCGCTGGCGCTGCCCCCCTGCCCCTGTGCCTCCACCCGGCCGCCAGTGTTGATGTGAGGGTGGCGTGTCTATCGGCCGCTGGAAGGCGCTGCCGCTCGCTGCAGCCTTGCGATTGGCGTTCTATCTTCGACGTCTGGACGGGATAGCGAGATAGAGAGACACGGCAAGCCATCGCGCGGCGCAAGATAATCCCGCGCGGACTTGCAAGAGGGGGAAGGGGAGGGGGGGGGGATATATACAAACCGTAAGTGCCGCCCTTGCCCTCACGATACGCCCTGCTGCCACTCAGGGGCAGACGAGGCCGACGAAGGACATCTTCTCCGCCGATATAGTATTATTGCGCGAAATCCCCTTTATCCCCCCCACCCCCTTCGTCGCGCGCAGAAGCAGGGACGCGGTATTACCTCTGGGCCAGTAGCGGCGGCCGCCGAGGTCTTACCGCGCGGAATAAGAAACAACCTTTTCTCTGAACTGATATCAAATAAGACGGCGCGGGGCCTTCCCCTTCGGGACTATGGCGGGGGTGGGTGGGAGATATCGAGGAAATCTACTTGCGACGACCAAAGCGGCCTCCCCAGCCCCGCCCTGCCTCCCCGCCTTCCACACTGTCCCGCGTGCCTATGATTTATATTGGGACCGTAAGAAAATGGGGTAACCATTATTTTTGTTTCAGCGCGGGTACGCGTCGTTGTTTGTGCGAACTCGCCTTTTCTTAAAAGTATTTTTGCGTCTCCACTTCACGTCTACCTCTCCCTCCCTCCCTTTATTCTCGCACGGCACGCACTGAGTCCGCCTCGATCCAACTTTCCCTTTTTGGATCGCCTCCATAAAGCCGACCGCCCCCCCCCCCGGTTATTGTCACTCCGATCGAAATCTAATGAGGTGAGGTACGCTATCTCTCTCTCTCTCTCTCTCTCTCTCTCTCTCTCTCTCTGGCCCTCTTTATTGCTCCGGGAGCGGTCGGACGCTAAGCTTTCGGCCTGCTAGTAGTTGGTGTGTGTGTGTGTGTATGTGTGTTGTGTACCCCCCCCCCCCTCCACCCCCTTCACCTTCTCTGAACCTGGAATGACGTCGTAAAAACTATAAGTCCCTTCCCCTATGCGACCAACTATTTGCGAAGCGAAAGCTGGCGAGATTGCCGGGGGGGGGGGGGCTGGGCACGAAGGCAGTGCGGAGGAATTAGCAGACGAAAAAAAAGCAACAGAACTTGTTTAACACACTGCTAAACATAACGCGAAACTTTGCTGCAAAAGGTCACTGTTGCGCGGTGTACAATATAAGGAGAGTTGATTTTTGTTTTCTTTTGGATATGCGTGTTTCAATCAGCCTTTATTGCTAGGTCCTCACGCATTTGGGTAGGAGGTGGCGGAGAGAAGGGGGTTGGGGAGCGATATCCGAGAGCAGGTGTGGAGGTAAGGGGTAGTGGGGAGGAAAGTTGAGCCGTAAAATACGACGTGCGGATGGCATAGCGGAGGCAATGATTGAGACAGATGGGTGCGCCGCATGCACGGCACCGCGGCGCGGGGGCGGCGCGGAGGCGGTGCGGGGGTGGCGCGGGGGTGGCGCGGCTGCCCTGGCCTGGCGCGGGTGCGGTCGGGCGCAGGGCCTGGCAAAGGGGGCGACAACGAAGGAATGACTCAAAACAAAATCTTCTGCTTCGGGCAATTACACTGTTAAACTGAATTGTCATGTGACGAAAAATATCGTGACGAATAGTTTGTCACAAGGGTTGAGATGAACCAATCGTCACATTGTGACGAACCATTCGTCACTTGTGATGACCTATTCATCAACCGAGATAAATGAAACATTCGTCACGTATGACAAAATAACTGTCACAAATCTGGAAGCAAATAAGCGCTCATGGCTAGGCTCCGGATGCCAGCATGACTCCGTACAGATAGCCTCGGTAGCCGTGTGGTTAAAGGGCGCTTGTTTCCACACCGAAGATCCCAGGTTCGATTCCCACCGTACCGAATTCCGAATTTCTCTTTTCCAGTAAAGTGACAACATATTCATTTCACAAGCTTTGACGATTGGGTTGTCACGTGACGAAACAATCATCTCACCCCTTGTGACGAACCATTCATGAGTAAAATTAAGCAGTGACTTTTTCGTAAAGTGACAACTTAAAGTTTTACAGTGTACTTAAGCTGCCATTGTTTATTCCAGTGTTGCATTGTGACGTTGTGACGATAATTTTCCGGTAATTTTTACGTCTTCGGCTCGTGTATAATACGTGTCCGGAGAAAATTACTCTTAAACTAAGTAATGAAGACACACAAGAGAAAGGGTGGTGAAAATGGTTTCTCTGCGGTGCGCGCGAAAGGTGCAGTGAATTAATTAATTGTTCCACGACTGACAATTGAATAATGAATGGATGGGAGTAGAATAATCAATCAATCAATAATCGAACGAATGAACTAACTGCAGTTGCATGCAACCAGCCACAAAAGTATTTCTGTGTGTGTGTGTGTGTGTGTGTGTGTGTGTGAGAGAGAGAGAGAGAGAGAGAGAGAGAGAGAGAGAGAGAGAGAGTGAGTGATGATGCGTTCTTGTGTATTATGAATGCTTCTGATGGCTGTTTTTGTGCGTGCGTGTGTGTCTGTGGTGCGCAGAGTACGAAACGGGCGTATACAGCGGTAGTTTGCCCCCCATACCTCCCCCTTGCGGCCGTGCACTTAGCGCGGCTGTGTGTACATCGCGAGAAACAGTCCCCCACCTCGAACCTCCTCCTCCTCTCTGTACCACCGAGCCGGCCGCAAACTGTTGCGGGATGTCCCTTCCCCCTCCCTCCGCCACGTCTGATGCACCCTAATTCATTGCAGTAATATGCTCCACACATGCGGCGTTGCGCGGCGGGGTGGGGCGGGGCGTGACGGGGCGGGGCCAGCTGCCTGACGTGAGGTACGGGCCGGACGGGTCGCAGGCTCGCGGACGAGTCGTCGGCGACACGAGCGAGTGGCACTCACACGCCAAAATTCATGCGCATTCATATGATGTACGCTTACTTTGCTCTCTTTGGACCGGGGAGGTTTTCTGTTTCCGAAATCTCTACTATGCGCGTTACGTCCTGAGGGACAGAATGAGAATGAGGCAATTTTAGCCTCTCTGTTTTCCTGATATCATCTGCACACTGCACACTACGAAATTCTTTGCACAATGACGGAGGCAGGCGTGTTATCAGGGCCAGGAAACAGGTGAGATTTGTCAGTGTTATGCGGAAACATTCCTAAAAGCTATTAGGGTAACACAAAATGTTGAATCGTTTTAAACTGTAACTATTGGCTTCCAGCTTAAAACGAGGCAACATTTTGTATAAACCTTGCTATATTGCCTTTCAGAAGCACGGAGAAACTAAAATTTAGCCACGTAGAATTTTCGTCAGGGTAAATGGGTTGGGGGTTAAACATGTATGTATCCGCATAACACGGACAAATCTCGTCCGTTTCCTGGCCCTTATACACCACGGCTGGCTCTGTCTGCCCGCCCACGCCGCCGCCTACTGCGCCATTCCTCCTTCTGGTTTGCGTGAAACTGATGGTAACTACAGCAGACGCGCCTCTCGCATCCCCTCGAGGGAGCAGGCTAGGCAGCCGTGCAACGGAGGAAGAGAGTGAGTGAGTGAGTGAGTGTGTGTGTGAGAGAGAGAGAGAGGTGCGCGATGGGATCAGACAGAGACAGAGAGTCGGAGGCGATGGGCCCGAGCCAAAAGAACAGGAGAGGATTGAGAAAAATGATATACGGGCGGGCCGTTTGTGAAAGGGGGGAAAGACAAAGCAGATCGACATCCTGCGATCCTTCCTACATGATCCCCCTCCACCCACATCTTCCCCACCGTCCTGGCATAAGGTGCGGCTCGGCCACCACCGCGCCGCTGTCCCTGTCCACCCCGCCGCCCTCCACAACCACCGGGTCCGTGGTGTGGCCCCGCACTAGAGCAGAACGCCATGAAAACAGATGAATGTCGGGTGTTCGCCGCCCGCCCGTCAGCAGAGTCTTGGGAGATGCGGTCGGCACCGACAGCTGTGAGACCCCTCATCTGTGGAATAACGGGCAACCCATCTGCGGGACCGCCATTCATGTGAATCCCTTGCTGTGCTGTGAGTGCCCCCCCCCCCCTTTCCCATCTCCAAATTATTGCGCCCAACTGCATGCACGTCGTTTTGTTGTCCATGCGCAGTAGCTTGGGCCGGGGTGGGGGTGGGGGGAGGTGACCCTTCCTTCCTTAACCACCCTCTCACAGTCGTACTCGTGACCGTCCTTCCCGTGCTTGCAGCTGTCCTTGTCCTACCCCCTTGCCCCAGACCCCCCCGTCGCCCTCGTCCCCAGCGGTGCCGTCGCCCTGCGACCCCCACGTCCATATTTTCTCACACTGTTTCCCTTCATAAATCATACATGCAAAAGCTGCGCGTGGCGTCGCGTGGTGGAGTGCGGAGGGGGCGAGGGGAG
>NW_026267188.1:762996-764205 GCF_000697945.3 Frankliniella occidentalis | reverse complement strand
GGAGGGTGCCGGCGGAGGAGGGGTCATTGGGAGAGCTGTGTGCTCCGAATAAGTTCCTCGTAATGCTGGACGCGGTGGGCGGGGTTGTCACGAGCGAGTCTGGTACCCCCTCTCGCCCCTCGCGCACCCACCCCTCTCCCCCGGAATGTGTTCACATACACGGCGACCGCAGGAACCCAGCAATTACGAGTGTCTGCGCGCGCGCGTGCGTGTGTGTGTGTAACCATTAAAGAGGGCGCGTTTGAATCGGAAAAGGACGTAGCAGAGGACAAAGTGATGTAAGCCTGTGTCGTGTGTTTGTCTGTTTTTGTTGTTAATTGGTTGGTTTTATGGATGGATGGATGGATGAGCACCGTACACTCCGCATATGCGGCCTTCTTACTACCAGGTTGCGTGGTTGCGTTCGACTCCTCGACCGTGATTTTCGCCAACAACAGTAAGTGCACCATTACACCAGGCTCTCTTTGGAGCGCAACTGTGCGGCCGACAGCTAGGCCGAGGGGAGGGGGTGGGGGAGCGAGTGGAAGGGAAAGAGAAACAGCAAGGGGGAGGGGGGGTCCAGGGGTTAATCTAAACCGGGGGCGACATTAGTGCCACATCTTTTACAGGTGCAAGGCCGGGCCGCCTCGGGCCAAGCACTTCGTCTTGCGCTGCTCTTCCTCCATTCCCATCCATTGTGCTCCGATCCGGAGGGTGAGAGAGAGAGAGAGAGAGAGAGAGAGAGAGAGAGAGAGAGAAAGAGAGAGAGAGAGACCACGGGAAGGGTCGAGCTGTGGGCTGGGAAACGGTTTTGCGGGTAAGGTAGTTCCGTCGTAGAGTTCGCGCGCAGCATCGTGTCCGGGTGAATGGCACACCCACTAACGTCCTAGGTGCGAGAAGAACAGGGGAGTGGGAGAGAGAGAGAGAGAGAGAGAGAGAGAGAGAGAGAGAGAGAGAGAGAGAGAAGATGAGACGAAGGGTGCGGTGACGGATGGGAAATGGGCGATGCAAGTGGCTGCGCAACCACTCGTCGGTAAATAAGTCGAAATTATCGGTCGACTGATCTAATTACTGTTTATTACGGGCTGCCGATGTCCTGCGGGAGAACTCGGCCTGACTCCGCCCCCCCCCCAGCAACCCTTCCTCATATGGACTGCACGCATGGTGGTAGTGGGGGGAGGGGGGAGCGGGTCGTTCCGTGGGGAGTAGCGTGAGGCGGGGTAGGGGGGG
>NW_026267188.1:760768-762731 GCF_000697945.3 Frankliniella occidentalis | reverse complement strand
GCCCCACCTCTACACCCGCCACGCCCCCTCACGCACAAACGGCTCGCGGGGCCTAAATCCTTGATGACATTTTGTCCATGCGCATGACGATGAGCCCTCCTCTGTCACGCGCCACCTGGCCGGCCCTTCACGCGCCCCAAAACGCATTTTACTGTCGCGGACGAACTTTGATTTTTCGCGCCAGAACCGGATAGGCTTGTCGCCGGCTGCCGCCGATGCACGCCCACCAGCGCTGCTGCTTTCCCCCCGTTATTTCTAAATGTCAGCACCACCAGCGCGACGCGGTGTGGCGTGGCAGGGTGTGGCGTGGCGTGGCGTGGCGCGGGGCAGCAGCAGGCCTGCCAACGTGCGGGCGCGCATAAAAAGAGAAAGTTTTCTGAATCAAGTTGAACGCAGCAGAGCGCGCACGGGCGGCGCGTGGAGAGCGAGAGCGGGCGAGAGCGGGTCAGTACATTTTGTTAAAACATTTTCGAGAAGCAACACACCAAAAGTTTCCGGCGGCGTGGCGTCGGCGCCAACAGTGCGCGCTTTTGCTTTCCGGATAAGCGCTGCTAGCTGCCGCTCCTTTCGAGAGCGAGAGAGAGGGAGGGAGGGAGAGGGAGTGAGGGAGGAGGGAGGGAAGGTGAGTGAGAGAGATGAGGGAGGATAGAAGAGAGATATTCCAGGCGCTCAAGATAACTCTCCTGGCCGAAGCCGACACAACAATTCGTCCAATTTGCTGTTGTTGTGTTGCGGCTCAGACTGCTGGCTCCGCTCCCCTGACCTGGAGAGGCGCGCCTAGCCGCCGCCACCGCGCTGCGCTGTACTTGCAGACATCGCGTGGCTCAGGTAGCGTCCGACCCGAACATCTTTATGACCAGCCCGACCGCGGGAGCGGGCGTGCGGAGCGGGCGGAGCGGGCTGCGGCACCAAGATTTGGCACGCAGTCAGACGGGAGAGAGAGAGAGAGAGAGAGAGAGAGAGAGAGAGAGAGAGAGAGAGAGAGAGAGAGAGTGAGTGAGTGAGAAAGAGAGAAAGAGAGAGAGAGAAGGGGTGCCCCTAGCCATACACACAAATAACACACAATGAATGGCCGTGAATGGCAGGGGTGAAAGGGGAAGGGGGGCAAAGATAAAATAAAGGATAAAGGTCTTCCCAAGGCGATCGCCGGCCTATTGAGGAGGCAAAACCCCAGAAGTGCGCCGCTTTTCACGTTCTCTAATTCCAAAGGGGTGTGTGGTGGGGACGGGTCTGGCAAGGGGGCCAGGAGGGGGGAGGGGGGGCACACTGACCCGCGACCCGCGGTGCTTTTGTGTGTCGGAAGCTATTAGTGTGTAATGAGGACCACCGGGCGAGGTCGAATTACTGTCGGAGTTTATTTTTCCTGCTTCCTTTGAAAGCTTACATTACATTTGCCGGCGTTTGTCGTACGGGCACGCAAAAGGACTGGTCTAAAAAAAAATATGGTTTTCCCCCCCTCCCCCCCCAAAAAAATACAACAACAAATATACAACGAATATGCAGCTGCACTACGGGTGCACTACAGCTGCACTAAATCGGCACCACGGGTGCACTACAGCTGCACTACAGCTGCATGACGGCAGCAGTAACTTCACACACGCGTCTCGCATGGGCGCGCTGAGCCAGGTTGCCGCCTTGCCTGCGGCCGCTGACAGTCCTGCGACCTGTGACCCCACGGCCATAACCCAATTAACCCTTTGCTTTTACTTTATTGCAGGTAAGCCGTGGAGGCCGGCGCACCTGCAGCTGGGGCGGCTGGCAGGTAGGGGAGCGCCCCAGGGGGGGTTACGACCGCCACCTGATATTGGCTTCATTCCGTCGAGGTAGGAAAGGTGGCGGGGCGTGGCGGGACCGGGTGCTACCGCCTCGGAGAGCATTTAGGTCGGCGTTTACAGCGCGGACATCCACTTACTGCTGCCGAAGACGATCAACAAGAAGAAGAGAGGTGGCCGCGGGGGGTGGG
>NW_026267188.1:759673-760718 GCF_000697945.3 Frankliniella occidentalis | reverse complement strand
CACCAAGGCCTCCGGGAGGTGGAGGCGGTGTCGAGGCGGTGCAGTGAAACGGGACGGCCCATTTTACAAGGGGCACTAAAGCTGCCGTTTCATGTAACGCCGCGCGGCTCCCGCGAGCCTAGCCGAGCCGTCCCGGAAAGGCTATTGGGAAAAAAAATGTCTCCCACGGTCAACTTATTTGTTTTGTTTTTTTCCCCACTGAGCCGCAAACGCGACGTCACTGACTGATATCGGAATCGCATTAATCTCTTAAGTGCTGGTCGGCGCAGTGCACGTGAAAACAACGTAAACTTCAGTCAACAAGAAGGGGACACGTCAATATGGGAATAATGATCATGCTATCCTCACAATGTCAATATGCACGATGTGCCGGGTCGATGTCGATGCTTTCGTGACCATTGCCTGCTGAAGCATAGTAGCACGAAGCAACCATGTTTCCCTTTCAAAGGATTATCATAAATGTTCTTTAGCATCCGAACGCTTTCTACTAGACAAAACGGCTACCACCCAAATGTGCCGGGACAATAACAACCCTTGGAGACGGGAGGCGCGGAGACCTCGGCCGAGGCTATTTGCAGCGCCCGGCCCGGGCCCGGCGGGGATCGGAATGGCAGCATCGTCCCGTCCGAGGTAATCATACTTCCAAACTTGGCGCGTTGCTGCTGCTGGTCGTTTTATTCTGATTCGCTTGGCGCGCTCGTGGCGTCTACCAAACGAAACGAAACAAACACTCTGGCCGTACTGGTGCTGCTCTGCTGCTGGGCGCCATGTTCTCCAAACATTATTTCCTTTTTTTGTCGTTTTGTTTTTGTTGTCATGTGTGTGTGCTTCCGCGCTGATCCGGCTAGCAGGCTGAACAGCCGGGTGGGTCTCCCTCTCTCCCTCCCTCTTTGGGGTGCGTCCGGGTCGCTACACCTCTTAGCACTACACTCGGCCCGAGACGACAACAACGCCGCGCGCCAACGCCAACGCGACTCTCATGCAGACGAATTTAAGCAACTCCCCGCGTCTGGAAAGTTGATCCATGTACGACCCTCCCCCCCCC
>NW_026267188.1:757066-759623 GCF_000697945.3 Frankliniella occidentalis | reverse complement strand
ACCCCCTCGCCATGCTCCAGCAGCGCGGCGGCTGGCAACACACAAGCAACACCGTTTCCGTTTTATGTTGTCTGTTTTTATTTTCTCCTCTGGCGACGCATAAACATTTATGCGGACGCAGTCATAACCACCCGTAAACGCGTGGCTCGGGGCCGGGCCGGGCGGAGCGACGGGGCGGGGCCGGCGCGCGCTGCCGTGCCAAGTAAAGTATTTGCGAGGAAAAGGAGAAGAGAGGAGGGAAGTCGTCGGACGCAATTTTCGTTCGATCTACTGCTGCATAGTCCGACCCACTCGTCTCTTCCGGCGGCTCCGGGCGGCGAGGCTCCGGGTGCAGCCCCGCGTTACCAACACACTCCTCTCCTCTCTCCACAAGAGAGCACAGACGTCTTTGAATGCACCCGCTCAAAAACATACTTTCTTTGCAAAAAATAAAATTAAGATAAAAAGGGAGGTGCTAAAAGCTGCCTTTGTTTTCTTTGTCATGCTCGTGGTTTTGCAGTTTAAGAAGAGTACAAAGTCTTGAAGGTCGGAAGAAGCTCCACCTCACGCCATCCCGCTCTCCCCCCCCCCTTTCTCTGCTGCCCCTGCCCTGTGACCCGTGGCGCCCCCCTTCCCCGTAGCGTGCAGCGGCCGGGTTGCGACAGCGAGTTCCTAGGGCTCGTCTCGATAAATTACAATCCAGGTCCCTTCCCCTGCCCATCCCCCTTCCACCTCTTCTTTGCCTCTCTGCTGGTCTGATTCAGCCTCAACCCTCTCTTCTTCTTCTATTTTCACCTCACCGCTCATTCTGCTGTTTTTCCACTCACTCTTTTGCAGGCAGCAGCCCTGCTGCCCTCGCAGGCACTCAGCGCGCCTATCTCTCTATCGCTCTAACTCCTCTATCCTGCTCTCTATCCACTTCCTGCCTCTCCACACGACACCCCCCCCCCCCTTCCTCCCCCTCTCTCTGAAGGCCTTTCTCTAGAGGCCTTTTGTAAGCCCCGGTCTGGCCCGCTGTCGACACCCGATAAACATCTCGCCATAAATGTCAATTTCTGCGCCTGACAGTCCCCGGGCTGCGCACAGCACGGCCGTGGCTGAAAACGTTCAATACTTTTCACCCGTGTCCGCAAAAGTACTACGGAATGTAGTTTGCAAAATAAGCAATAGAAACAAAACTAAATTTCAAGTACACTAGTGCAGCAGCTTTCTCCCCTTCTGGCCACGCCTGAAGCAGCCGAGGAAGACAAAGTAGTGTGCCCTCATCGTTGTTTTGATGTTATATCATTTTGTCTCCAATCCCTGTCAGTCTATCTCTATCTCTCTCACACCCCCCGGAAACGATGTAGTGTAGGCGTGTACTGCATCCTTCCATGTCCCCGTGTGTGTATGTATGTGTGTGCATGTATGAAATATGCATGCAAATCCCCTGCATACTGCATGACTTTACGAGTTGCAGTCTGTGGGCCGGAAGTATTATGAAGCATGCGGGGTGCGCTCGACTGCCTCCACAGCCCCACGTCCTGATCGCCCACAGCGGCCCTCCCTGATCGCCCCCGTAGCTTTATTCGGCAGTACAAAAAACAAACAAACAAGGAAACTTGCAGAGAAGCTCACGCTGTCCTCTCTTACTGAGATTATCCAGAAGGCACGTCGGTCATTCGCCGTCACGAGCATGTCAAAGTCCTCCTGCCTATATGCCTATACCCGGTGGCATAGCGCCTGGTAGGTAGGCAACATCTTGCTTCGCGTGCATGCTTGTACTGCGGGATGGCCTACCCCGAGTCTCGCAGGCGCCAAGCCTTTCGCCGGATGGATCTGAGGATCTGAGAAAATAAAGATGTAGTTTCTAGACGATCTTACAGTGGCTGAGGTTAAAAGTGAAAGGTTCTTAATAAGAAGCAGTAATCAATTTTTACCCAACGTGGAAAAATAATGTCCTCAGCGCTGATTGTTTCACAGAAGTTTCTCTAAAAGAAATGATAAAGGATTTGATGTCCAAAGCCCGAATAGCACTCCGGCAGTAGTAGATGGCACTGGGTTGCTCCCGCTGCTCGCGAAGAAGGGCGTCAGTTCCGAGACACACACTGTACGACTGTACGTGCTACTTTAAAAAGACGAACCGTAGTGCCTGACGTACCATCTCGGCCCCAATGGGCACCTGGGTGCAACAATTTCGAAAATATTCTTCGATGAACTTTGGCCGAGCTGTAACCAAGAAACATAATCTTTCAACGGTTTATTAAAAATTTTCGGGTAGAAAAGAAATAAATGCAAGCGCGTGAGTGGTCTTTCCGTCCGTCTGTCTGTCCGTCTGTCTGTCTGTCTGTCTGTCTGTCTGTCTGTCTGTCTGTCTGTCTGTCAATGCCGGTACAGGTCACCGGGCGCGAAAGGCGCGCCGTGGCTCGGCATAGGGCAGTGGAGTGTGGCCACTAAGAGTGGTAATTAACCTGATCGATTGGCCATCGGAGGAGAGGTGCGCGCGCGTGGGTCGCCCCCGGTGGTCCCGCGGGCGGCCCCCACCACCTCTCCCGCGCGTGTTTGGCGCGGCGTGTCGGGGCGGGGCGGGGCGGGGCGG
>NW_026267188.1:754717-756676 GCF_000697945.3 Frankliniella occidentalis | reverse complement strand
CGGTATGATTTGATATGAGCCTTGACAATCAACTTATTGGGACGAAAGGGAGCATGGAAAACATGGAGCGAGAGAGAGAGAGAGAGAGAGAGAGAGAAAGAGAGAGAGTTTTTGAGTTTTGAACAAGGATTTATTGGGGGGGTTTAGTTGTACAAAATGGGTAAAATGGGCAGAGTGTAGTTTTGTTACAATTAGCTGGCGATGCAGCGGGCATGCGGTGCTGCATGTTTGTGTCTAGCAGAGTAAAATTTACAAGTTTGTGGCTAAGTGGAGGGGATAGGTTTGAGATTTATTGTTTTGACATTTGAGGATGTGGGTATAGTTACCCTTCAAGAATTTGGCATTGAAGATATTGTTTCTATACCTGCTTTTATCCTGTTTAACAGAAAGTTATTGCTAGTAGCCAGAAGGCTGGCTTTGTTGAGTATAGTAAGAAGTTCAGATTTGTCTAGATCTAGCACTGTTTTTGTAAAGGTTTCAAGGGTTTGAGAATACAGAAGATTTTTAAATTGTTTTTTGGACAATTTGTCTTCATTGAAGGGAATTGCACGTAACACCTTGTCTAAATCAAGGGAAAAATTTATAATTTGTTGTTGTTTGTTATCACTAGATTGTAAAGGAGAATCTGAATCAGAAGTCGATTTTTGCACTTTGGACACTTTTGATGAACTAGGATTGAGCGATTGTGGGGAGTGAAGTCTCTTCTTGGAGTGATCAGCTGGTCGTGGTGCAGGGGGTACACTGATGGGTAGGGGGGGAGGAGGGGGCGTGAAAACAAATGGACTGGCGTGTGGGCAGCTGACGTCGCTGACGACGACGGCGGCCGGTGGCGCTGCTGGGTTGGCGATGTTTGAGGTTAGGTGATCTGGTGAATCTTCTGGCCGTGGGTTGTCTACTGGGTTGGGTTGTGGGTTGGAGTCGACGACATCAGTCAGCGGGCTGCTTGAGAATAGGGTGCTGGAGACAGATTTGCTGGCGAGGGTGGTGGTGTCGGTGGTGGAGGTGGTGTGGACGGCGGGTGTGCTGGCGGCGGCGGCGGCGGCGTCGGAGACGGCGGCGGCAGCAGCAGGCGGGCTGGTAGTTGAGGTTAGGTTTTCTTCTGGGCTGGGGTTGTCAGGTGAGGATGTTGATTTGGACTGTTTTCTTACTTTAGGGATGGAAAGGCGGAGTGAAGCCGATGGTGTGTAGGTTAGAGCTGGGTATTCTTCGTTTTGTTTTTGTTTCGTCTTGCAATTTTCGATGGTGTGACTTGGGCTTTTGCAGAAGTTGCATTGGATGGTTTCAATGTACATTGTATGTTTCGCTCCCTCGGCATTAGTGATTTGAAACACTTCTGGGCACGGAGGGGCGTTCGTCGGGATGTGCATGTAGAGGGACCTCTTCCAAGTCATTACATGCTTTAGGTCGTCATGGTTGGTGGTGACACTTTGCCTTGTCGGCGTAGACACTATTTTCCCGTAGGGTTGAAGCAGTTTTTGTAGGGCGTCGTCGGGCATCTCAGGTGGACAATTGGAGATTATGAGTTTGGTGGCTTCGGAGACGTATCTTCGGCAAGGCAAAAATATATTGCCTACGTCGACACCTCCCCTGTTGCAAAGTTCGTTGACACATGATTCGTCGGTTACGTAGAGGCAGAGTCTTCCTCCGCTGAGTCGGTTGCAATAGTGTACGTTTTTTGCTTGAATAATGTCAGCTACGGCCCTCAAACACTGATCTTGAGATGCTTGCTGAACATTTTCTAGCACAACGGCGTTCCTTCTTGAGGGGTAGTAGGTTGAGGTGGAGTCAGTGTTGTTGTTGTTGACAGTTTGGGTTCGTCTGCTGCAGGACGCCATGTTGGTCCCGCTGTTGTTGTTGTTGTTGATGACGCTTGCAGCGCCTTGTCGAGAGGGCGATGACGTTCGGGAGGCCTGGCTTGGAAAGTCAAGATGGCTACCTTGTTTTGAGGTTAGGTTGTCC
>NW_026267188.1:748027-753842 GCF_000697945.3 Frankliniella occidentalis | reverse complement strand
TCCCCCTCCTTCACCCCTTCCCCACTCTCCCCTCCTACGTCTGTTGTTGCTCCCCCGGGGGACAACAGGACAGTCCTAGAGTGGAAAGTGGAAGCGGGGTTGAGGGGTGAAGTGGTGCATTCGTCGTGAGCAGGGGAAGCGTCTTGGCAGGTGTGTTTTTTTTTTTTTTTTTTCTTGTTTTCTGTTTGTTTGCAAAGCATGGCTTGTTGAAAAAAAATATATTTTAGGCGTTTTACTCAAGTTAACAATGTACGAATCACACGATTTTTTTTATTATGTACCTACATTGCCTATCTCCCTCACTCTAACAACAACGGCGTTAACTCCTAAGACCAAAAACCTCACCCCTGCAAACCATAGACAGTATTTTTCATTCCCTCTGGGAACGCTTGTGCCTCTCAAGCCCCCTCCCCCTCTCCCTTCCCCTCTCCCTCTCTCCCCGCAAGAGAGTGACCCTCACGGTGGAGAAAGGGTAGGGTCCTTCTTCGCCTCTGCTGCTCGGCGGCCTGCCTCTCCGCCGCGGACAATTTGCCACTTATCCCTCCGGGTGCGACGGACCCCAGCCTGGCCCTCGCAGAACTGCAAGGCTCTCTCTCTCTCTCTCTCTCTCTCTCTCTCTCTCTCTCTCTCTCTCTCTCCCTCTCTCCCTCTCTCCCTCTCTCCCTCGCACACACAAACAGCAAGCGCTCTCCCTCCGGCTGTTTTCCGCTCGCCTACCTCGAGTGCGCCTTACTCCCGCGGGGAGGGAAATTTTTAGCCTGGCCGGTTGTGCTGCCGCGGGGCGCTGCATACGTCCCGCCTAAACTCTGTTAACAATGGCCTCGCCGTTCCCGTCCCGAGCTGGATGTAGTTAGTCCGCTACTAACGAGCGCGGGGCGTGGCGGGGCGTGGCGGGGCGTGGCGGGCCCACCTGAACAATGTGATCCGCTTTTCGTTGCGCGCGGCGCGGCGCTGCGCCTCGAGGACCCCGTCGGTGCACCCGGTACGGCTGGAGGCTGCTGCTCCAGCAGGGCTCCCAGCGCCCTGCGATCTGGGTCATTAAGCACCCTGAGTGGTTCACACTGCCGGCCCCCGCCCCCGGAGGGCTGGAGTGCTGCTGAAGGGCTGCCGGAGGGCTGCTGGAAGGCTGCAGGAGGGCTGCCGGAGGGCTGCTGGAAGGCTGCTGGAGGGCTGCTCGAGGCCCCCACGGGGGCCGCGGCCGATCAGGTGCGCGGGGGCGGGCGTGCCGGGCTGATCGGGAGCGATGGAGCGGGCGCCGGGGCGCGCTGCAGAACGACGTCTTGATAGAGACGCCGAGAGCGGGGGCCGGCGGAAATGAGGCCAGCAATACCCCGCAACCAACGGGGAGCCCTCATAAAGGCAAAAATGCGCTCGCAAACAAATGACGAAACAAGGAAAACCGCGCGCGAGAAAGAAACAAAGTCTTTTGTCGTGTCGCCGCAAGGTTCGTTCGTTTTCCTTTATTTTATTTTTTTGTTTGTCTTTTCCTGCCCCGGAAAAGGCCGAGGAAATAAGAGAGTGATGACTCCTGCAGCGTGCTGCGCAGCCCATTGAGGCCCCGCCCCCGCGCGGACAGGTCTCTTCTCTCCGCCCGCGTCACCTCGCCGCCCCGCCCCGCCCCGCCCCGAGCTCCGGCCCCTCCATCACGTGCCATTGAGAGGGGTGCGCAAAGGCAAGTACGTGGCGCGGCGCGGCGGGGCGGGGGCCTCTCCAGCACTGCCTCCAGTGTGATTTCCAGCCGTTTCCGCGCGAGCGCCGGGGACCTATTGATGACTGCTCTCCTTTTCCTCCCGAGAGCTGCTGCAGCTCGAGTACGGTGCGCGGTACGTCATGTCGGGGGTGCTTCTAGCCTGCCCTCTCCGCCCCGCCCCGCCCCTCCTCATCACCTTCGCGAGCGTGTACACTTGGCGCGCTTTGCAGCTCGCGGGCGGGTCAGGGCCGCTGATAAACTAACTGTGAGGAGTTGAGCCAGATTCAACTAGGTCAACTTGTAATGTAGCTCTTCTGTGGCTTTTCCGTATCTCTCATAATTTAGGGATAATGTGGTGGTTCAGTGATGAAATGTGATATCATGTTACTCCTACTCTTCCTAATTAATCCTTAATCCCTAATCTATCTACTAACAAACTACATGACAGTGATAGTAAAAGACGCTGCTGGAAATCCAAGAAGCATTGCATTATAGGGTCGCAGGAAACAAAACAATTTTTGAATCCATTTTCCGTAGAGACGCAACTTTTGACAATATACGGTCAACTTGACTGAATTATATCACCGACACCAACAAAATTTGGATCGTGGAGCAGCTGATACTGCAACGCATGTGCGCGGGAAGGGCTCTACATTCCTTCTTCTGAAGGGCACGGAGGCGACGGGGCGGCAGCGCGCGAGCAGTCATCGAGGCGGAGCAGTCTGTTGGAGTGCCGCTGCCCGCGCCGCCCGGCCCCGCCCCGCCCTGCACGCCTCGCTCGCTCGCCCTCTCTGTAATCTGACCTGCTTTCGTTCTCCCCTCTGTCTTATCATTACGCGGATGTCATTAGCATACCCGGAAGCCAACGGCGTGGCGGAGCTGCAGAGTCCTCCGTCTCTATTCTTATTTCTTCAACGCCTCGCCGCCTAAGCTGCCATGCACGTAAAATATTTGAGCTACCAATAAGCTTTTTGGCGCTTTATTTAGGTACACCTTTCATAATTTTCGTCCAAAGAAAAAAAAACGCTTGCAGCTATCATGCCCCTGTTTGCGCCATTATCCCTCCCTCACCCACTACACGACCCCCTACTGCGCTAACATCACGCCGAGCAGACGAGGAGCAAGGGCTTTTCTCTTTCTCGCTCTCTCACTCTCCCTGCTTGCTCTCACTCACTCTCATCTCGTCGCTTTCCTTCTCGCTCCAATCCTTTCAGCACCATGCTCGCCCCGCCACGCCACGCCCCGCCCCGCCACGCCCTCTTAACTCTGTGGAAGCCAAAAAGATTCGGACGCACGGCGCGCGGCGCGGTGCTCCCCTTTGGACGAAGCTGATGCACGGAACCTTCGTCTTACCCCCCCCCCTCTCTCTCTCTCTTACTCTCCCTCCTCTCTCTCCCTCCCTCCTCTCTCTCTCTCTGGCCTGCCTCGACCAACCCTTCACACACCCGTCGACCACTCGCAAGTCGACCGCGACTGGTCCGACTTTAGCTCCGAAATGTTTCACTCACTTCTCTACCCGTGCCACGCGCCAACCTTCCTATGGAGGTGGTGTTCCGCACACTCAGAAAAAAAATTACATTTGCAGCTAAAACATTAGCTGTATGTGGACAGCTAATTTTCGGAGCTGTACAGCAAAAAGTTAGCTGTACTACTAACACAATAGCTCTAGAGCAAAACCGGTGGAGCTACCACGCTAACTTTTAGCTGCGTAGCTCCAAAAGTTAGCTGTCTATATACAGCTAATGTTTTAGCTGCAAATGTAATTTTTTTTCTGAGTGCATCGCTTAAAAAGAAAAACAATACATTTATCAGTAAAACAACACTGTAAAAAGCTTACGAACTAAATACTTTGCAACGTTACGAACAATTTTCGTTCTTTGTATTGCAAAGAAATTGTTCGTATTGCAAAGCGATTGTTTGTCAGGCTAGACGGGTCGGGTCTTACGAACAATCGGTTTGCATTACGAACTATTTGTTCGTAAGCTTACGCACAATTAGTTCGTAATACAACGCTTCAAAATCCTTCGTAAGCTACGAACGTTTTGGTTTGCATTACGAACCCATAGTTCGTAAGCAATTTACAGTGAAAAGTCGATAAGTGTTGGCGCAAAGAAGAATTTACTTTCTGAAACCACACTCAACTTTTCACCTCGTTCCCCGTCTTCAACTAATATTTAGTCGAAAAATACAATCAATGCCATAATCAAACCATCATTACCACGTCGTAATTGAGTGAAGCCCGTGAAGCCATCTTCAAAATTTGGTTCTCGTAACAATTTTTTCTTGTTTTAGCAGTAATTCCGTCGAGTAGTTTAGTTTTGTTTCCCCGAGCTAAACGGTTTTCTGACAGCAACGTACCCGACGAGGTCCCCCTCTCGGCGCCTACTTCCGGCCACCTTCCTCTCCTACTTCCGGTCGACCTCCCATCGCGCGCTCCCCCCTTTCCAACTTATCGTACGCCACGACGACGTTTCCCCATCGCCGTGATCACCGTCATCACCATTATTCACCATCATCGTCGTCATTACGCCCCCATCACCATCTCCAACCACCTTACGCCCCTCCAGATGATCGTCTCCCCCCCCCCCCATCGTCCTCTCTCCTGCAGGTGTTGTCCCGACTCTCTCTCTCTCTCTCTCCGCAGCACTTTCCGCCCGAGTGCATGCCCGTCCCCGGCCCAGCCCGACTCGGCCCTTCTGGCTCTCGCCGTGGCGCCGCAGCCTCCCAACATCTCTCTTCATTAGGCGTCGAACGGGAGCGTGACTAACGCCCGGCACAGCGCCCGGGCGCCCGAGCGCCGATATGCACAGCGCCCGGCAGCGTAGCGCCGCGCTATTCGCAGTCGATAAAATCGCCCGGGCGTCGCCGCTGGGGCGTGGCGTGGCGGGGCGTGGCGAGGCATTGCCGTTTTATGTAGTTTCCCGATTATTCGGTTATTCCCTGAAAGCAAAGCCACTCGAGCAATGTGATGTGGTTTGTCGGGTGGGTATGCGACCTGCTTTCCGGAAATCAAATATCTCTCTGTTTTTTTTCCTTCTCATATTTATTTTAATTTTTACAACAAGAAACTTAAAACAATAAAAACAAATCTTTGTGGAGAGGCGCGGTTAAAATTCTCATCTTCATCGCTTCGCTTCATACATACGCTCGCTGTTATTTGCTCTCGCGCCGCGGTACCGCATCCCGCTGTGAATATTGCCCGGCACGCGGCGCGCCGCGGTGGCAGCGAGGTACTGTTTTTAATTTAACAGCGAAAGGACGGGAAGCAGACGGAAAATAAAATGTTGCCATGAACTCGATTACACGGTCCACAGGGCCGCTGCGGCTGCCGCCGCCGTGTTCAGAACCGCGCAACAAGAGGGAATTACCTGGAGGCCAGGCCGTGTGCTTCGCCGGGCTGAATCCTAATTAGACCGATAATCGCATCGACGAGTGATGAAATAATGAAAGCACTTTCACTTTCACGTCGAAAAGAAAAAAAAAAACACGAAATTTCTTACTACCGACGGCAGAGAAAGAGAAAGAAAACGGGGCGGAGGGGAGGGTGATGGAGGGGAGGGGAGGAGGGTAAAATCAGACCAAGTATTGTTTATGAAAAGAAAGAGAGAACGCGTGCCGCAGAATGAATCAAGAAGCCAGCGGCTTGGTGTCTGCTGCGTACAGCTGACTGCTGTAGTTGTGCAGCAACAGGTGCCCCTCGTTACATTATTCAGGCCAAGGCAGCGCTCAGGGTGTGCGGGGCGGAGTGGGGGGGAAGGTGGGGTATAAATGCACTGCGAAAAAAAGGGGTAGTGGGGACGAAAGTTTATTTCCACCCGCCATAGAATACTACTATACGGGGCTCCGCAGGCGTCGCCCTGCTTTTATCCAACACATTGTATATTAAAGTTTCGCCTCACCTGTCGCCTCGCGAGACGCGGACCGCAGACCCGCCACCCATCTATGTATGCATGAGACGCGGGTCCAGCGCGAGAGAGACGTCTCGGGAGGGGGCGGCGCGGCGGAGGGGGACAAAAGTTTTGTGGCCGAGAGGGATATTTGTGCACTTACGCGTGGGTGCACTTCGACCATCAGGTGCAAGCCGAGCGGCAGGCACGTACGAGAGAGTAAGAGTGAGAAAGAGAG
>NW_026267188.1:743500-747508 GCF_000697945.3 Frankliniella occidentalis | reverse complement strand
CCCCCCTCTCTCTCTCTCTCTCTCTCTCTCTCTCTCTCTCTCTCTCTCTCTCTCTCTCTCTCTGGCTCCTACGACCGCCCGCCCTGCCTCGCGTCGCCGATGTGGGTCTCATTGCGACATTCGATTCAGCCCAATCCATTAGGCAGATGGATCACAAAGTAAGGGCCAGGCAGGCCCATGGCGCCCATGCCGGGAGGCCCTCATGGCCTTCCTCGGGCCTCCGTCGTAAACTTGCGTAGCGTCCAGACGTATCATCTGCTAGGGTGGGCTGTTGGGGGCTGGGTGGGGCGGGGAGGTTCAGGGGTCGGCGACCTGCAGTAGTCAGCGCAGTCAGCTGTGAGTTAGGGGCCGCTGCGACCTTATTGCCTCTCAGTCGCGAGCCACAGACAGAGGAGGCTCTCCGCCACCAGTGCGTTCGAGAGAGCGCTACGCAGCGCAGGAGGATTGATTGTATCTCAGGTTCTTCCCCCCCCCCACCACTACAGTGTTTTCTCCAAGGGTCATTCGTGTCTTTCTCCAGAAATATTTTCCTTTCCACGTATCATCTTCCATGCCCGCGTGATGAACCCCCTTGCGCCCCCCCCCCCTTCCGCACAGTTTGACTCTTTTTTTTTTGCATTCCCTTCAGAGCCAATATCATCCTTCCTTGAAATTCCTTTCCTTTCCTCTCCCCCTCTCCCTCCGTCCTACCCTCACTTCCGACCCTCTCTCTCTCTCTCTCTCTCTCTCTCTCTCTCTCTCTCTCTCACCCTCTCTCTCCTTTGCTATTATGTATTTCCGATCCAGTCTTGGAGAAACTCTCTCCATACCCTCTCCGCACGAACTCTAACACACGCACACACACGCACACACACGCACATGAACACACCGGCCGGCGAGGGCTCCAGGCCCCGGGGCAGGCCATGACGTGGTTTCAGCGGCACACAGCGGCGCCCCCCGTCCGCCCGGCCCCCGCTGGGGCCGCACCCCGGCACAGCCCCACGGGGACCCCAAGGGGCTCGTCATCGTGACCAACCCCGCTTCTGCGCCCCACCCCGACCCGCCTCGCCCCGCCCCGCCCCATGAAGCGTGGGGGCGCCCAACTCAATCAAGCCCGAGCGCCTGAAAACTTAATTGACAGATGCATTGCTGCATGCAGCTCGCTCACGCGCCGCATAAACAGCGGAGGTAAAACGTATTACTAAACCAGATTAGAAGTGTGTGAATGTCGCACACTTGTAGGTGAGTGGACGCCTTTCGTATACACGTGTAGGTAACACCAAGTGAATTTCGAAGGAAAATTCACGCATTTACTTCCCTAAATGTACGAATGGGCAGGGCATTCTCACACTTTGCTGGGTCGTGCGGTATTCATTCACACACTTACTTTGCGTGTCCACCGTGGACACAGACGACACATCACTGTTGCTGCAGCTCGCATTAAGCCTGCCGCGAACACAATTGGTAAAAAATAACTTGGTAATAAACGGGGCAGGTGGCATCGGAAACACGGCCCGGCCGCCTCTCAACTCCCTTCACTGCATGTTCTCTGCCCCCCACCCGCTCGACGTGTATTAGGGTGATAAGATCGCCGGTCCGACCGGCCCTTCTGTGTGCCCACTGGCTTCTCCACCTGCGCGCGCGCGCGCGTGTGTGTGTGTGTGTGATGCATAGGTAAACCCACCCTGACCCGCTGCCCCCGAGGCATGCCCGGCTTTACTCTGCCATAGAAGTAGCTCTCCCCGCCTTCCCTTACCCGCTCGGGCGGATTAAAAGAAAATATTCATTTCTCTGCTATAAAGACAAAAAAAGGAGGAGGGGGGGAGGGGTGGGGTTCCTTTGTAACGACGTTGACATTTCAAGAGAAAAGATAAACTGCAAAAAAAATGAATAAAATAATACCCCTTTCTGAGTTCACTGGTAAAACAAAGGTGCGAATCACTACCTTTAAAAGGCACTAACAAAGCTTAGTGCCTTTCCAAAGGCACTAAAGTTTATTACCTTTGAAAGGCATTAACTGTGACCTTTCACACCTTAAGCTGGCTAGCTTCATATGAGTTCCATACAAGTTTTGTGCCTTTGGAAAGGCACGAAACTGCGCCCTTGACTTTAGTGCCCCAGGAAAGGTGTTGTTTAGTGCCTTTGTTTTACCAGTGTTAATAGCCAATTTTGGAGACAGGTACGTTCGTCCACTTTTACCTCTCCGGCAAGGCAGGCACGAGTTTTATGAAACTCTCGCGCGTTCCCTAATGCATTAAAAACACGGGTCCGTATCACAAAGGGACCGGCAGTGGAGAGGCAGGATGAGCCCTGCGATGAGAGGTGATGAGGCGTGCGTCAGCCCGTGCGCCGTTGGCTCGAGCGTTGGCTCGAGCGCGGAGCTCGAGGGCCTTGGAACCGTTCGCCCGCCCGGCCTATTTGGCTAAACTGCTCCGCCGAGATGCGCTGCAGAATGCCCCTGTAAAGCAATACTTTTGAGCATTTCGACGTATTTTCATCATGACAAGTGCGCTTGTAACTAAGAAGCATTTACTTCGCTGTACAACTGCAAAGTAAATTCTTCGTAGTAAAAGAGGTTCGAAATCTTGTGTGATTCTGCAATGTGATGGACGCTTTTCATGTATTCATACCTTACTGAAATCTCTAAAAAATGCTCAGCTTACGCATTTTATAATAGGCCACCATGAACAACCTTCGCACTAGCGTATTTTAGATTCGTAAGCTGAGTATGTTGAGCAAGCAATGAACAGAAAAAAAAAAGAAAAAGAAAGAAAGATTTTAGTGTGTGCTTTGGAGGAATCTAACAGTGTGCGAGGCCGCGTGGCCCAGAGCCAGAAGTAAGACGTGACACCACTCGCTAAAATCACGCATGCAATGTTTAACCATAGCGAGGCGCGTTTGAAGACTTCTTATAAAGCGCGCTTCTCTCACCTATACACCCCCCCTCTTCCCCTCTCTCGCGGCGTCTCTAGACTCCTACCCCTGAGGGCAACGAGTGTATATGAGGTGCACATGGCCCTCATGCGTGTCGGGAGGAAGGAGAAGAGCAAACGTTAAGCCATGGACCCCTACTCCCTCCTCCTACCGAGGGAACGCAAAACCACATCATTTAGAGAGTTGTGAAAGCAGAAACATAATTTAATTTCGAAAAGTGCATTCATCTTTTTAAAGGGATGAATCGACGTATACCTGTGGCCCCTCCCCCATTTCGCCTTTTCCTACAGCCACGCCACCCACGCCGCACCCCACGTTGCTCCTGCAGCAGGCTGCGGGATAATCGAAGTTACTTTTTCGTTGTAAAGTTGAAAAGTTGGCCGTCTGCCTCGACGGGAGGCGCGGGGCCCGCGCAACTTTAAGCGCGTGATCTAGTTATTCAGGGGGTGCGAGGGGGAGGGGGCACATGGAACGGCTGATTTACTTACCGAGCCATTTGATGCGGTTTTCTAACATTTTTTTCTGCGGCCCCTCTTTGCGCCCGTTGCGAAAGCGCAGCAGCAGGGGCTTTCCAAAAAAGTAAATAAACTTTTCTCCCCCCCCCCCTTCTCCTTAGCTTCGCTTCGTCTCTTTCGGGCGGCGCCGGTGCCCCGCTGTGTGTCAACGGGTAAACTTTGTTTTGCAGAGTACGTGACCGGCTTCCGTCCCGTTCCCTTTGTTGTCCTCCCCCCCTCTCCTCACCCCTGGGCGCCTGGCGGCGCTAAACCTAAATGACATGAACGTGTTCTATCCATTTGGCCGCCTATGTCAGCCCAGTTTGTCGAGGCAAGTCCGAAGCCCGTCTGCGCTCCATAGGCGTGCCGTGCACCCCTGCTGCGCTGCACCCTGCCTGCAACAACCGGCCGATGTAGAGGTATGAAAACGGAATAAAAATGAGTTATTAGGTGCTGCTTAGTTAAATTTTTCATTCCTATCGTTCATCCAGCTCTTTTCTCTTTCAATGTTAATCAGTTTAAAACATTTTTTTGTCCTGGTCGTAAGTGCTAAGTACACTCCGCCCGCACCAACCCCTCTGTTGTTTCACTATCCCCGGCT
>NW_026267188.1:739622-743445 GCF_000697945.3 Frankliniella occidentalis | reverse complement strand
CCCCTTTCTCTCTTATACACACCAGACACATACAGTTCCCTTAGCTAGTCGCACGCCGCGGACATTCCGTATTCTTCAAGCCCATTGTTATTTTTGTAACGAGCGTACGTTTGCCCGCCTACGCCGACCCACCGCCCCCGCGCACTCCCTGTGCGTGCGTGCGTGCGCGCGCGTGTGTCAGTCTGTTTGTGGCGTGAGTCTCGCTGCCGCCGCCCGCCCCCACGCCGCTGCGCTGCCGCCCCCCGCTAGCCGCCCCCACAAGCGGACAGACCTGAGGGTGGCCTTGCGGAGAGAGAGGGGGCGGGGGCGGCGGTGATGTTTCTCCACCGTCATTACTTACTTAATGCCGCGGCCTTCCCTCCCCGCCCGGCCCCGGCCCCGGCCCCGGCCGCGAGGTCCTTTACGAAACAAAATGAACAGCCGCAGCGCCGAGCGTAGCGCTGCCCAGGCGTCGCGTCCCCTCTTATTAGGGGGCCATTCTGTCGGGGCCGGCGGCGGCGGCGACGACGTGGCTGCGGCGGCATGGCGGAGTACTCTGCGGAGCAGGGAAAACACGGAGACGAAATCAATTTAAGACGGCAATGCAAAAGACAACATTCGGCAATGGAGCCGTGCACATATGGGGAGAAGGGGGGGGGGAGGATGATGTTAAAAATATCAAAGTCCCACATCTTATTCAGGATCACCAATCCTTATTGGGTTCAGAGTAAAAAGAACTGTCGCAGGTTTATGGAAAAAAATTACCATGATCATGGTTCGAACAGGCGACGTAAAATTACAATTTGATATTGTAAATAAACAAGCACTTTGTATCGCCTTGAAATTGATCTCCAAACAAGGAATGACGCAAATTAACACCTGTTGTATATTTACTACAATGATGTCTTCCACAGTGACCCCAGACCCCATGGATGCAAATGCCATAGGGCCCCGGGCCCCGGCTCCTCTTTATGAGTTTAGCGGATCCCAAATTTATCGCAGGACACCATATTTGTACCCCGTCTCCACACACCACCTGTAGTTGCCGGGTGTATCTTTTAAGGCGCTCTAACACTGTTGTGGGTTTGCCTACCCCCTTCGTCCGTAAGGCCCCTGCAACCCTATACCGAGTTTGCAATCCCGCAACACGGGCGAGCATCCAAATAAAACACGCGGTAGGCGTGCACGATCCCAACGGCGGCGCGTTCCCTGCCGCGAGGGCGGCGGACGCCCGGAGGGTAGGCCGCCCGGGCGCGCGCGCGTCTGGCGGGCCGGCCCGCCCGGCAGTCGGCAGGGGCTCCGCCACGATGAATACATGCTCTTTGTGCAGCCCAGGGGCGGCCGTGCGCGGAAAAGGCCTCCACCCGCATGGGGTCAGCCCCCCCCCCCCCCCTCTCTCCCGCTCTCTCTCTCTCTCTCTCTCTCTCTCTCTCTCTCTCCCTCTCCCTCTTCTTCCCTCTCCCTCCCTCCCTCCTGCCTTCCCCCAGCCCCCTGACAGGCGCACAGCAGGGAGCCTACACCAAGTTACTGCGAAAAAAATAAATAGAAAAGGGGTTTCCTTATTCAACTCACCCTGTCACTCCCACCGAAGCCCCGCCAGTTTCGTACTGTGGGTATTACCCTCCATTTCCTTGTTTATACCTCTCTGAAACTTTACTCGCGTCCCGATGGCGGTAGGTTGGTTGGTCGGTCGGTCTTCTCGCCGCCTGGCAGCTCACTGCAGGCCAGAGGCGGCCAGGCAGGACGGAACTGCAGCCCTGTGTGCAAAGTTTGCTGCTGCCACTCGCTCTTGCTCGCTCTCTCTCTGTCTCTCGCTCTCTCCCTTCCCGCCAACTCCTCACTCTATCCGGTCCGTCGTTCCCGAAAGTTTTGGATTTGATTGGAAATTATGGCACTAGGTGCTCCTACTTGTGTGCGTTTCGCTCCTCCTCCCCTCAGCACCCTCCTTCTCCCCTCCTCCTGGTCTACCAGATCGGCTCCTGACCCAAACAAGGAGGCGATGGATGATGTTTTACTCCTTCCCCACCCCGCCTCTACCGCTGCGGGGCGGGAAGCACTGATGACTCACGTATTCAACACAGAAACTGCCAGTTACTACTTTGCAAGTGCACAACACAACACAAAACCAGTTGCACATACAGCGCTTTACTGATCACTTTGTAGAAACAAAACTCAACAAGCGTAGTGAACACTTAACCCATCAGCACGACCTCTCGGCGTCGAGAGTGTCTACGGGTGACGGACTGACTTTTAAAAGGGCGTTTTGTAACCTTTCCTTGCGTTTGTAACGAAATCGCGAAAACGCTTCGAACTCACGCCAAGCCCTCTTTTCCCTCTCTAGACGTTGAAGTGAGGAATTTCAAATATAATACGGTGAGCAGTTTGAGGCGCGCCGGTGGGAGCAGCTGACGCGTTCGCTCGGCCACGCCGCCGAAGCCCCGCTCCGCCCGTGGTCTTAGGGTTTGTTTGCTGAGCTCGCTGGAATTACCTTGCCATTTTAAGACGCGCGGAGGTGGGATTACTCCGGGGAAGTGGTTTGCCATACACTTGGAGACCCGGGGCGGCGGGGGCAGGAGCCGAAGCAATCCACTGGCCTGCCCAACATTGCCCCGGGGCTGGTCCGTGGCCCACCCTGCACTGCGACCTCGTGTGTCCGAAAAAGATTCGGAATCGGAAGAAGCCGAAGCTTACATAAAGTCTAATCGCCGCAAGGCTTATTTCGTGTAACAGTTTTACTGATTTGTATACTTAAATTTCTCACAGGCCTTCTTATGAAAATTTGAGGAACAAGTATATTTTCTTAGTAGGAATATTTTTCTGACTATCTAGGAACCAGACGTGGCATCCAGCAACAGCCCCCCAAAGACCAGCGGATGGGCCACGTCTTCGGCTCGCTGAACGGGTGCGGCGAACCGACGTGGAAATTGTCGTGTAAATCCGTTTGACACGACGAACTCAGTAGTGTGTCGCTCTGGAAGGGTCGCGGCCGCATGCGAGTGCGGGGGCGGAGAGGAGCGATCGGGAGCGATCGAGGTTGGCACTGATCCCCTGATCCCCCCCGCCCGCTCTGAGCCTTGTTTTCTTCTGCGCCGAGGTGCACCCCCTTTCCCCTACCCCCTTTCCACATCCCCGGCCGTCACGGCTCCAGCTGGGCGGGCCGCTGGAGGCTCCAGTGAAGCCCCGCCGGTTGTGATTTACCGCCTGTAAACGACGCCTCATTCATATGCCGGCGCATGCCTCCGCATAATTGGCATTTTACGCTCAAATTGTGGGGCTCGGCTCGGCTCGGCTCGGCTCGACTCGACTCGACTCGACTCGACTCGACTCGACTCGACTCGGCAGGCCTTCACGCGTGAGCGTAGGCGCCGACGCCTTCACAGCAGGCGCGCGCGCTTGTCGATATCGACGGCACAAGCGGATCGGGAGGAGACAGCAGAGAGAGGGAACGGAACGATGGTTTACTCTTTATATCAGGACAGATTCACGCTTCCCCAATCAGGAATTAAATCTAATTAGACTAACGAGCGAAATACGTGACTAAATACCGTAATCTCGCAGGAAGGGGCTGAAGTCGAGACTCAGAGTCATCTTGTTTTTGTTTTTTTTACTTTAATTCGTGAGCGACTGGATATGGAATAAGGTTTATTCGGGTTTATTGGTTGGGAACTGGTGTCGGAATAAGGGAGCCAGCTTGGCGCCGCTGCTGCCGGGAGCGCGCGAGAGGGCCTGGGGAGGGCTGCGGGGGTGTTGGAGATGATTGGTGGGGAAGACGGAATGAGGGGGTACACTCCGGAGGAGGGAGAAGGGAGAGGGCGTCGTTAGTGGGGCTACTGCAGGGGGGGGG
>NW_026267188.1:738055-739202 GCF_000697945.3 Frankliniella occidentalis | reverse complement strand
GGGGGGGGTAGAGAGAGAAAGGTGCGAGGTGCACTTCCTGAGCCCCCATTGTGTTATTGCGCGTGGATTATTACTCGCTTCCGGGCGCCGTCTTTATCCCCGGAAACATCTCGGGTCGCGTGACCTCAGGGCCCGGGGCGCGCCTTCAGCCCCCGACACACTCACGCTCTCTTTCTCTCTCCCTCACCCTCTCTCTCCCTCACCTCTCTCTCTCTCTCCCTCACCCTCTCTCTCTCTCTCCCTCACCCTCTCTCACACGCACACACACACTAGCGCACACACACACTCACTGTGGGGGGAATTATGTGGCGGAGTAGAGATGATGATAGGTTTGGTGTACGACTTCCTTCTCCACCCCCATGACGTCCACTAGCGAGCCCTCCTCGTCGTGCTCCCCCACTGCCCGCTGGGCGCGGCGGGCGGCCTGCAACTCGAACCCGGCGGCGAGTCGCAGTGTGTGTGTGTGTGTGTGTGTGTGCGCGCGCGCGCGCGTGTGCGGGAATCACTACTAGCCTAGTGCCCTTATTTCTTTTTGTTCGGCTCGCAGGGAGAGAATCTCGCCCACAAAGTGACGAAAATTTGTCGGTTAATGACGTCATCGTCGTATCGTAATGAGGTACCCAAATACAAATGGTATAGCTTGGAAATTTCCCGAACAATTACCTTGTTGTTCTAATTGGAAACCATGGAAGAAGGTGCTCAATTGAGAAGCACCTCTGCAGCGGTTTTCTTGGAATTTCCAAACCTGTTTGGTTTCCTCATGTAATGTTCTGGCCGTGCAGGTTGGCGAGTATTGGAGGTCGTATTTACCAACTCTAGCAGCAGCAGTGAGGACCTGTATATGAAACTGTATGTGCTCGTGTGTATGGCAGAGTGAGAGGAGCAGGTAGTGCAGATAGTGCTCTTGGTTTGCCCGCGGGTTGGTTCAGCGTTTGCTGTGCAAATGGAGTGCAAAGAGATCCTCCCACGCCGCTCTGCGCCCCCTAGCCCCACACCAGGGCCATGCGTGCACTGCAACAGCGCCAGTCCCAGCAGCAGCAGTCCTGGAAATGCCGTGAGTGAGGGCTGTGTGTTTATCCCACTTCAGTCAGTCAGTTCTCAGTCGTCTCCTCCTCCTCCTCCTCCTCCTCCTCCTCCTCCTCCTCCT
>NW_026267188.1:735083-737350 GCF_000697945.3 Frankliniella occidentalis | reverse complement strand
GTGTGATGTAATCATGGGTTTGTGCTGCGCGTGATTGCGCCGAGACAAAAGTAGATCGGACGAAGAAGGGAGAGGTAGGGGCCGTGAGGAGAGAGAGAGAGAGAGAGAGAGAGAGAGAGAGAGAGAGAGAGAGAGAGAAGGATGCGGGACCAGAAACAGATGAGACAAACCCGAGATAAGGCCGCTTTGTGATACAGCAGAGAGGATCTGGACTTGGAAGTACTAGGAGGGACTAGGTTTGCGTGCGGCCTATTGCGGCATCGTTGCGTGGCGTGGCGTGGCGTGGCGTGGCGTGGCAGGGCGCGGCGGGGCGTGCCGCTGAACAAACGTTAAATGAGCTCCACTCCGGGGCGGCGCGGGCCGGGCTAGGAGCGAGAGAGGCAGAGAGAGAGAGAGAGAGTGAGAGTGAGAGCGAGAGAGAGTTTCCAAGTCAATCTGTGTGGCTTCCAAGTCGTCGGGCCCAGAGTAGAGTCTTCCCTCTCGTGCACCCCTTTCCTCCCCCCTCCCTTCGCCTCCCCGCCCTTCGCTCGTGCGCCGGCGGTCGGCGGCGGAAATGGAGCTGTCGGTGTTGATCTTGGAGATATTTGCATCACTGTTGTGGCGCGCTGCACTGGTGCCCCCCTCCTCCCTCCCCTCTCCCCCACCCTACGGGACGGGGTCCGGTGCATGCGATACGGGCCGGCGGCGTGTACAACAAACGGCAGCGCTGATTGGCCGCTGATCACGCTGCCCGCCCTAACCGCCTCTCGCTTCCTTTTACCAGGGTACACTCACGCACACGGGCATGTACTCTCTCCCCCCCCCCCTCTCTCTCTCTCTCTCTCACTCTCTCTCACTCTCTCTCTTTCTCTCTCTCTCCCTCTCTCTCCCTCTCTCTCCCTCTCCCTCGCTCCCTCGCTCTCTCCCTCTAGCTCAAACACACACACAAACACACACACACACACACACACACACGCACACACATCCTACTACGGCTCCAGGACGGGTGCAGACAGACAGAGAGCGCGCGCGAGATTTTCTTTCCCGCAGATTGCGCAAAGTGGCAGCTGCTCGCTCTGTGCCTTGGAGGAGGCGACTGGTACCGCTTTGAGACTCCGCATCGCGCGCGTTTACCTTCTCGACACGCGAGAATGGAAACCATTCGCCTCTAGCGACCGTTTAGAAAACCGCTTACCTCTGGCGACCGCGGGCAAACGTCTGGAAAACCCGGGAAAACCGCTCACCTCTGCAGACTGTTTGGAAAACCGTTTCACGGACTGTTTTACATATTTGGAGTTATCGGTATCATTAGAATCAGCGTCTTTCGGGGATCATTTTGACATTAATATCTCAAAATAATGTGTAAAAAAGTAATTTAAGCGGTTTTCCAGACGGTCGCCGGAGGTGAGGGGTTTTCTAAACGGTCGCTGGAGGTGAGCTCTTGTTATTCTCATGTGTCATTCTAACGCACAGGCAAAAAAGTTGCAAAACAAAACAGGAATAAAAATACTATCCAGCCCTATAAAAAAAATACTTATAGGTTTTATGGGAAAAATTTTCATGAAGCGTGTCGTAGAATTACAATTCATAATTGTGAAATAACAAGCACTATGCATCGACTTGTAATTCATCGATGACGCTAAGATTGGGGTGTCATACATCTACAACATATTTTGTAAATATTTGTTACAAAATATGTACAATATAAATTTACCAGGGCATTTTTCACAGTATCCGCGAATCTGAGGTCAAAAAAGTCAAACGGACGCTTCATCCTCGGTCACGACAGCAGTAGCAGCAGTAGCTGCAGCAGCGGCAGTGGCGGCGGCGGTGGTGGAGCAGTTGCTTCACAATGCTTCAGGCGGCCTCCTGCTCGGCCTGCCGTGAGCCGTGAGTGAGCGGCGCTCATCTGGCCGCGTCAAGCGCAGGCCGACCCCGCCGCCTCTGATTAGAGACGGCTCTCCATATTTCCTCTGTCACCTTCCCCCCTCCCTTTGCCCCACACCGCCCCCGCAGTGAGACGCGCCACGTTTGGCCAAGCAGACACGCGTCGATTGTATCTCTGCGCTGAATGGAACTTGTCTGACAGACCGCGCCTCGGGGTGGCGGGGCGTGGCGGGGCGTGGCGCTTCGCGGCACCGCGGGGCCGCGAAGCTTGTAGCGGGCGGCGAGCGCGGCGGGCCGCTTTGAGAGCAGCTTTTGAAGCTTTGCTGCTGCCGCCATACCGCTGTTGCCCGCTCGTCGAAATGGCTCACGCAGAGAATGGAGAGAGAGAGAGAGAGAGAGAG
>NW_026267188.1:729279-730708 GCF_000697945.3 Frankliniella occidentalis | reverse complement strand
CTCTCTCCTCTCTCGCTCGCGCACGGAGCTGTTTGCGGCCCTTTTTATCACCTGTTACCTAACCTGCAATGAGGCGGCTCCCATTACCCCCCACGGTCACGCCGGTAATACGTGCAAACTCATCAGGAAATGTGCGGCGGTAATGAGAGTGGCCGCACTGCTGCTGCTGCTGTGCGACACCTGCGCGCCTACGCTCACACACACAACGACAACAACAACACACACATACCAGGTGGCTGATTCACGCCGCGCACTTCTGTAGTTATGCTGTACCGCACGCACGAGTGCGGGCGGGTTGCCTACTCGCTCGGCTCGTAAGGCGCCGTGGACAGGGGCGATAGGCAAGCCCGCCCGCACTCGCGCGTGCGGTACAGCATAACTACAGAAGTGCGCGGCGTGAATCAGCCACCTGGTATACACAGAACTACACCAAATTACATGGGGTACTGTCCAGCGTTGATGCAAATTTTTAAACAGATCTTAATAGTTTAAATTTAAAAAAATAAAAACATAAGTTTAGTGCAGGATTTCTCTTCGGGAAGGGCACAAAAAAAAAAATCACACACACGCAATAACAAAGAACAGAAGGTGAAATAACGCAAGAATAGCCTCAATAATAGATTAGAGGAGCTTGCTTGTTTTCGGCCGCCCCTTCCTTTTCCGTTCCGCTTTTCTACCCCGGGCGCTTTTGGCGGGGGCGCTGCTCCAAGGGGCTCCGATTTCAGCCCCTTCCTACGACAGACAAAGCACACGGCCATTTCATCCCGTTCCCCTTTCGTTCCTCTCCTCTCCTCTCCTCTCTCTCTCGCTCTCGCTCTCGTAATACAGACTGGCGCCCACTCCAACGGAATGCCTGCTCGCGGTGAAATGTTGTGCGGTGTGGCAGGGAGACCAGACCAGCTGTCGCTGATTACTTTATTATAATTTTCACATTTCCTTGATTTGGTTACCGCCGTTCCATTCTCGCCGTATCATGTCGGGTCGCCTCCGCGGTGCCTCCCCGGACTCCGCCCCGCCGGACACACGACACTAATGGCTCCGGGGGGAGGCGGCCCAGTGCCCCGCCCCGCCCCGCCCCGCCCCGCCCCGCCCCGCCCCGCCCCGCCCGAGAGATGTTTGCCGCAGCCGTCCCCGGACGCGGCTCGCACAGCTTGGCTCAGCAGCAGCGGCGGCGGCGGCAGGCGTCTTCCTCCGCCACATGGGGGACCGGAGGGCCGCATTACCCCTCAAGGCCAAGAGGCCCCGCGCCGGCACGGGCTGACCTCAACCTCCTCCCTTCCAGCGCGAGGAGGAACTCCTTCCCCCCCTTCCTGCCCTACCTCCTTCATGTCCGCGGGCTGACATGCGCGACCCGCGCTGCTCCCTTTGCTACTGTTCGTAAAAATAATAATGGCTTGCTTCCTGCTCCAAATTCATTCTAACGGCGCAC
>NW_026267188.1:720709-724232 GCF_000697945.3 Frankliniella occidentalis | reverse complement strand
CGCCCCGCCCTGCCGCAGGCCTTCCTTAGCCCTATAGCCGGAGCAGCGCTGCCGAGTGCCTGCCCTGCCTGGCCACAAGCCGGCCGAGCCTGGCTATTAAATGAAAACTGCAGCGTGCCCTGCTGGCCAGAGCGAGCAGGGGCCTGCGGCGACACTCGGGAGGACTCAGCACGCCGCGAGGAAGTCCCCGACCACATGCCCAGTAGCATACATTAAGCACTTTTATTCAACAAAAGCATTTCACCATATGGCATGTTAATGTTAATAGAAAGAAACTTTATTATGTTTTGGTCGTTTTTTAATGCGACTCTGCCAAAACATAATGATGGCACATAATTAACTAAAGTACTAAAATGATTTTTCTCTCCCATTGAATAACCGTTTCCCTTCTACTTTCTTGGCCGCAGCCAGCCCGCCCGCCCGATCCGGCCGACGACGTCCATCAGTGGCCAAAAAAACCTGCCTCCTCACTCTCTGCGAATCAAGGGCGAGCAGGGAAAGGCAAAAGCGCGCGCGAAATATGAACCACGCGCTCGCGTTTGTGCCCGCGGCCCCCCTGCCCGAGCGTTTGTGCGCGTCATGCGAGCGCTTCGGCGAGCGCGCTCGAGAGGGTCTCAAATCTGATCAGACTCGGACCTCTCAGGAGGCGGCCCGGCTGCCCCTCGCCTCGAGCACGGAGCACGGGCGCTGTTCGCAAATCGGCCCTGGGGGAATTCCCTGCAGGACATACCGGGGGAGGACAGGCCAGGGGCCTCGACCGGCGCCCCTCGGACTTCGACCCCGCCCCGTCCACTTCTCTGCTCCTCACGGCACGGCCAGGCCAGCCAGGCAAAGCGCGTTAGTCGAGTAAACGTCACAAACACGTCAGATTTCGGTCAAATTACCTGCCCAATTTACCGGCCCAATTATGCCATTATTTCTCCGACGCCTGTTTCTGGAGTGTATAGTTTCATTACGATTACTTTGTGACAGTCACTTGGCGCACGCCTGGCGTCAAATTCAAGTGAAATTACGCAAATGAAGTTTTATAGAGGGGAAGGGATTCACTTTGCGATGCGCTCGACGGCGCCCGGCGTGGCCTGCGAGGCCCGCGTCTACTACTCGGGAGTGCTCGGCTCGGACCTGGTGCCGGCCCCGCCCCCGCGCCCGCTAACTTTCTGAAAGTCAGACGGCCAGCCGAGCCGGGCCCGCCACCGTGCTCAGGCCGTGCTCAGCGGGACAGTGTGACGCCCTAAATAGCTTTGCATGGACAATGGGCCACGGAGGCTGCTGTGCGGAGCGCGGCGGAGCGTGGCGGGGCTTGGCGTCGGGGACTCTCGGGTGTCCTTGCCGCACTAAGCCGGCCCCAGCCTCTCCGACGGCTGCGAGTCCTTTCTGATACGACTGCACCCTCCCGCCCCGCTACACTCTCTCGAATCAAATGGCACTGGCACTGGCAAAGGCAATGTGCACTGGCAAAAACATGTTTGAAAATGAACTTTATTGTGGTTGGTCAATGAGATGTTGACGAACAACGTTACTGTTATCAGACAATGCGTTGTGATGTCACAATCACCACAACAACACGGTCAGTGAAGAAAATTATAACATTTAAAAGCTAACTTACAGCGTTATTTTTGCAGTGGAGTGAGGGAGTTAGGGCAGATACTCAAATACGAAGTTTTCTAACGGTGTCTCTTGTTTGTTTCCAGGATGACGCCATAGGATGGACGTGGGCGGGCGGCGGGGCTCGGGACTGTCCATGCGCCGCCACCTCAACTATGACCGCGCCGAGCGGGCCGAGCGCGTGGAGCGCGCCGAGCGCGCCGTGGAGCGCGCCGAGCGTGCCGAGCGCGCCGAGCGGGCCGAGCGTGCCGAGCGCGCGGCCGAGCGCGCCGCCGAACGAGCCGCCGAACGAGCGCGCGGGGGCGGCAGCGGGCCGGCGTCGCACCGCGGATACTCGTCCTCGGAGGACGACGACACCGAGGCGGGCGACACCGACCACCGCAGGCTGGCCAACGGCGGGCTCGCGGGCCTCAAGCAGGGCGCGCGGCTGTCGCCGCTCTCGCCGACGCACGCCGTGTACGCCGCGGGGGTGGCCTCCCTGCTCGCAGGATACTCCGGTGAGCAAACATGATGCACATATTAAATTTTACCACAGCTCACTTGTGAAAAATGTTTGTAGGTTTTACGGGAAAATTTACCATAAGAAACCATTTTTAAGACGACTATGAGCAGAAATTGTGGTTTTAAATTTACGCCATCGTTTGCAAATCATAAATTTCAAAGTGTTTCTCAATTAACAAATATATTTTTCGCAAAGATCAAACCAATTCTTGGCCAGCTGGCTGACTTTCTTCAGCCCGCTCTAGGGGAATGCAATATAATTGCATTGTGCAGTAAAGAACGTGAAAAAGAAGGAAGAAAATAAGACCCCCTCCCCCCTTGCGTCGAGCGGACGTGAGCTTTCGCTCGCTCCCGGGCAGTGATTCCTCCGTTTGGAACGAATGGTGGTCATCTCCCGGCCGGTAGTGCGCCCGCCGCGCCCTGCCGTGACGCTGGCGCCCGAGTGAGCCCCTCTCTCGCTTTTACTCTACTAGCTCTCTCTCTCGTTCGCCTTCTCCCCACATCCGGATCCGTATCCATTATTTCTTTTATCGCCCCCACCCCTATCTGGGTACATGTCAGAAAACTATACACATCTCTGTCCTGAGGGTATTTGATGCTACTTACAGCTAGGGTTTTAAGTCCGGTAATTTTACATGTAAAATTGCATGTAATTTACGGTAAAATACCGGGTAATTTTTTTTTTTTTACTTACATCGGTATAATTGAATTAGTTGGTTTCCCGAGGCATAGGTTTGTTTCTACTAATAGAGGTTTAGTCGTTTGTGTTTTAAGGACAAGACATCAACTTTGAAGGAAACATATTTTTATAAATTTTTAGAAAGTCAAAGTAGCTTAACTTAAAACTTAAAATGGCACTAAAACCAAACTAATTACGTGCTGGGGAGAAATACTGGACGTTTTACCTCAGAAACATAACCAAATAAAGACAATAGTACGAAAAATTACCCTGAAAGTAGTAAACAATAATAAAACCAACTTAAATCATCATTTTTAAGCGATTAAACCATTTTTACCAAAATTACCAATTTTACCGTATTTTACCGGTATTTTACCAATCTTACGTAAAGAAAATAAATTACTTACAAATTTAAAACCCTACTTACAGCATCAATCGATGCAAAACTTCCATTAGAGTTGTACTTTCAGCTCGGTTCCACAATTTGTGGTGCTATTTTGTCACTTTTAACTCATCCTGAGCTATGAAACTGAATGAAATGTGTCCTGTAACGTTCCCTTGACGCTGTCCCTGAAGCCCACCCTCAACACTCAATTGCAATTTACTTTTATTTCCTTTGATTAGAAGTGGTCCCATTATTATTTTGGTGCAGCTAACTGTTGTAGCTATTAAAAAACAACCGGGTCAAGTTCTCAAATTCACTTTTTCAGTCATTAAAAAAAGAAATACTTTTGTCCC
>NW_026267188.1:717693-718759 GCF_000697945.3 Frankliniella occidentalis | reverse complement strand
CTCTATCTCCCTCTCTCTCCGCCCCCGTCGCGACGCCATATTTCCCGGGCCGCCTCATATAATGCTGGCCGCCCGACGAGGCGCGGCTGGAAGGTGTTAATTATTTTGTTAGCCTCAGACATTGAGATTTAGTGTTGCGTCGGCCGGTGGCGGCGTAAGGCGAGGAGGCTGCTGGCGAGCATCGCGGCGGCCGGGGGCGGCGGCTGGGGGCGGCGCCCGAGGGTGGCGGCCGGGGGCGGCGGTGTAACCCGGGGGCGGGAGAGGAAGGTCAGTGCCACCCCTAACTCACTTTTTCCTCCTCCCCCGCCCTCGACCACACCGCCCCAGAATTAAGAATATTACATTCGAAACGCATTGGGGAAAAGTAAAGAGTGACCTTCGGAAAGATGGCCTTTCACACTTTCGCGGTTCGTCCGACAATCCAAAGATGGCCAGGTCTGCGGGCTACTCGTTAACACGTTGAGTCCCACGTGACCACACGTATGGACACAATAAGCCGTTATTGGTACCCGGTCAACGTGTTAAGTCTCCCCCCACCCCCTCCGTTTTTCTCAGGATTCATGCGGCAAATCACGGGAGCTCGGCGCCTGCGATGCTCGGGGTAGGCCAGCCCGCAGTACACGCGTGTGCATAGCAGGCAAGATGATGCCTACCTACCAGGCGCTATGCGACGGCTTGCATTTGGGCCGAACTTGGCAATTTCGTAAAGGACGTTATACTTTCTGGATGATCCCCGAACCCCGCCGACAAAAGTTTTTTCGCGTCTCTCTGTGGCACCTCCGCCGCCATCGCCGCGCGGCGTCAGCACAAATTTATATCAGAGCCATTGATCCTGCTGAACTCTTTGCCTTCCGCCCCGCCCCGTCAGTTTTTAATCTGGCCGCCGCATCGCGCGGGAAGCGAACCAAGTTTCGCTATAACAGTATCTTAAAGCCGTCGGGCTCACGGGCGGGCGGGGGGAGGGGGGCGCCTCTGTAAAATAAATACAACAACAATGTGTCCGCACCTAATTCTGACATTCCTCTAAGAGTGGCCACCGCGGCGTTTGCGGGGAAATCACTCGCCG
>NW_026267188.1:715376-717518 GCF_000697945.3 Frankliniella occidentalis | reverse complement strand
GCCCGGCCCCGCCCGGCCTTGTTGCGGCGGCGGTAATAGTGGGGGTCGGGTAGGCACTTGCGGATTGTTCACATTCCACACTTCTGTATTCACCAGCAGCGTCCTTCTCTCTGCTGCTCTCCCACCATTGCTTCCGCATCCACACCCCCTTTCCCTCCCCTCCCCCTCTCTCTCGCTCGCTCTCTCTCGGGTGTAGCCCGAAAGTTTTGGTCCGTTGGTGGCCGCGGCGCGGTGGCCCGGCAGTCCCGGGCCCGGGATGGGCTGGGAGCGGAGCAGCGCGGCACTGTTGTGTGGCGCTGCATGGATCTGCGCGGGAAGTTTGAACGCACGGGGGAGAGACGGAAAGAGAGAGAGAGAGAGGGGGCCGGTCGCCTCTCCCTGTCCCTCTCACCGAGTCACACCGTCTGACCGGGCTGCTCTTTGGCGCGCCCCCGGCCTTCAGTGATTGATGTTGCCCCCACCCCGCACCAGCGCGTGTTCTACTTTGTTTTTCCCCGACATTCCTCCTCGATCTATCGATACCAGCGGCGATGGAGCGGTCGGGGGTGGGGGGCGGGCGGTGGGGGCACATCTCCGGGCATGGCGGGAGCGGTGTGGCTTGCAAAATGAAATCACGCACGGATGTGTTCGTCAGAAGTGCGAGCCTTTTGACGCTGCGTGGCACCAAAAGTAATATCCACGCCAGTCCAGGGGGAGCGTCCATAAAACACAAGGGTGCTGCTGGCGGGTGGTAGGGGGCGAAATGAAGCGAATCTGGGTGAGTGAGAAGGGGGAAAAAACGCGAATCCGTCTAACTCCTTTCGGGGGGCCGTCATTAGCGGCCCGGAGAGAAATGGCGATGCCAATCGGAGTGGAGAGCGATACTCTCCTGAAATCTTTCCGGAAGTCCCCCAAAACGTAGCAACGATGTTTTTAAAAGTGATTTTGTTTAAAAAAAAATAAAAAATTATGCAACTAAAAAATTTAGTTAGGCATTTGTATAAAAACACAAATTTCATAATGCAAATAATGTAATACCTCAGGTACAATTTTATAACAAAAGATTGGAGACACTATATTGTAGACCTTACCTTGTTACCCTAAGACTAATTTTCCCTTCCTCTCCGTTCCCTTTCATACCACACCCTGTGTCCGCCCTCTCCGCCCTACTCTCACCTCCCCACCCCGGGCACAGCGCCCGACGTCTCCTGTGCATACATCCGATCAGGAAAAGGGACCAGGACGCCGTTGTCGGACAGGCCTGGCCTAGAGCCCCGGCCGACGCGTTGGCAGGATAGCCTGACTGATTGCGGACCTGGCCTTTTGTGTGTCGAACGAAGACGGAGGACTTCCCGGTCCCCGCCAAGCCGCGCCCTGTCGGCTGGTCCTGACTGCGCGCGTCTCGTAGCCACGCACACGCACTCCTCCCCCTAGACGGGCGGGGGGAAGCACACAGTCGAAAAACAGGCAGACAGCTCGCCGCGCCCTTACAACGCCCACACCCGCTCCGCTCAGCCCCGTCCCGTCTCACCCCGCCCCGCCGCGCCCTGCCTCGCCCCACCTCGCCCCGCCACGAGCTCGCGTGAGTCTGCCACCCCTTTCTACAGACCTTACTCCACCTCCACCACCGTGGTTTCCATCCTCTTGCTTTCTCGCGCCTTTACCTGCAAAAATATAAAAAAGTAAACATTTCAAAAATGCACGCGCTCAGACAAAAATCTTAAAAGACAAAAAGACAAATTGTTGTTTGCGGAATGTTTCTTTGTTTGAAGTACCGCGGAGGAGGGTTCTCGTGTCTGCGGAGAACTTGCGGGACATTTCACAGGGTTTATGCCAAGGCTGATAAGGCCAGGCTGGGTCAGGCACACTGTCAGGGGAAATAAAACATCGAGCAAGAGTCGCATAGCCGTGGGCTTGCTCTTCAGCCTAGGTCCACCGCCTCGACCCAAAGCTCTATGAACACACTTTCCAGCCTTGGCCCACTCCACAGCCATGAACACCAACGCCATGGACACAGCCATATGCCCGATCTCGAGCCATGGGCCTACCCGTACACTCCCGCAGCCAGCAGCGGCCGTGCTCGGGCTGGTCCCCTGCCTGCAGCGGCCGACATCCATCTTCCCTTATGTCGCCGCGGCGTGGCGTGGTGGGGCGGGGCGGGGC
>NW_026267188.1:714804-715297 GCF_000697945.3 Frankliniella occidentalis | reverse complement strand
TATGGGCCGCGTATGGCCGCATCACTCACGTCATATATCTAATACGTCCATGTAAAATTCATGGAGCCGGGACGCGGGGCGTTGCCACGGGTCGGTTACCGGCCGCGCGTCACCGGAGCGTACGCTGGGGGTGCGCCGGAGCGCGGCGGGGCGTGGCGGGGCGTGGTGGGGCGTAGCGGGGTGCGGTGGGGCATGCCGTAGCATACCGGACGTCGGCACGTGCGGGTAGCACGGACTCGTATCTCGTCGCCCGCGTGAGGTACTCCTCCGAGGCGCCAGCCCTTTCGCGCGTTCACGGCCCTTCCATCAGAGCCGCCGCCACCGCAGCTCCTGCCGCTGCCTCTGGAGCCCTGCTGGAGCGCGCAGCCGAAGCCACGCTAGGGCCCGAAGCCTCTCCGGAGCCCCCTGCCGGAGCCCCTGCCGCACAGCCGGGCCGAAGCTCTGCCCGAGCCTCCTCCAGGTGCGCCTGACGCGTCACGTCCCGGGGAGAGTG
>NW_026267188.1:709662-710234 GCF_000697945.3 Frankliniella occidentalis | reverse complement strand
TACAAAATTGTACGGGAATGGTAGGGGGCATGGTATGATTTACCCGGTCCACATTTGGAAAAAGGGATAACTGGAAAGAAGTGCACTTCCACGTTACACGTTCCCATCGTTGTAACACGGTGTCACTGGTGTCATAACTTTTTCATGAAGTGTGAACTGCCTCGTCATTGACCCTGAACTCGCCATAAAATGGGGTGCGGGCAAACAAGAATCAACCCCCTTGTGAAAAAAAATAAAAATCAGGTGATTTGTTCCCCGCGCAAATCGCGGGCGCGCGCGCGAGCGCAGAGCATTGATCGCCACTGCTAGCTGGACCCCCGTGCGCGCGGGCTGGCGCGGCGCGGGGAGCGCCTGTCGAGGGCGGGGTAGGCAGACCCGCAGCACCAGCCTGTCCGGCGCACTGCCTGCCCGCCGCGGCGCTCGTCCGTCACTGTCGGCGCGCCCGACTTTTAAACACGTGTGCGAGTGCGGCGCTGCGGCGCTGAGCGGAGCGGAGCGGGCGGCGCCGGGAGAGTTGTTTATACGCGCTATCCGCCGAATGACGTCGCATCTGTCGCGCAACGCGCCCGGGG
>NW_026267188.1:707403-708217 GCF_000697945.3 Frankliniella occidentalis | reverse complement strand
CTCTTTTCCACTGCCTTCTCGCGTAACGCAAGACGAGCCCTGCACTTCACGACGTCATCCCCCGCAAACAGCGGGCCGTGCATATCCTTTATGTGTCATGTACGTTGGAGAGGGATGAAAGCCCTGAGCGCCTACACCAAAAATGTAACCCGTTAATAAATGTGTACACCTTACTTTTTAAACGAAAACAAGGGAGGAACTCAAGAAAAACTATACGGCGACGGTACAAAAACTGCGAGGGGTGCCCAACTGTGGTAATCAGGTGTACACAGATTTGGTAATCACTGGTAATCACTGGTAACCACTGGTAATCTACACACTCTTGAAGGTCCTTTCAAAGGACAAATTTGTTGATTGAGACATACATTTTTTTGCACATCTTGTCTAAATGCAAACGTACATGTTTAATATGACACATTTGCATCCCTCCCAAGGACAAAAACAAAATTTGTCCAATCATTAAATGCAAGTTTGTAACTTCCAAGATAGAGAATTAAGAAATAACTAAAATGTGCACAAAACTGCATCTGTTTTGGGACAAAAGATGGTTGTTTCGATTTAGAATGCAGGTAAATCATACCTAGTATTCAATGGTAATCTTTGGTAATCATTGGTAATCCTTTGTAATCTTTACCATTTAGTAATCCGGTGTACACATTTTTATGGAGTCGGGCACCCCTCGAAAAACTGAGTACGTACTCAGTTACTTTTCAAATTATTACAAAATTGTACGGGAATGGTAGGGGGCATGGTATGATTTACCCGGTCCACATTTGGAAAAAGGGATAACTGGAAAGAAGTGCACTTCCACGTT
>NW_026267188.1:704698-706623 GCF_000697945.3 Frankliniella occidentalis | reverse complement strand
AATCCCGCTTCAATAGCCGCATGATGTACAATTCCTGGCACCGGTGCCGGCAAGGCACCCTCACACGCGTCCTCAGTCCATTATTCCAAGTGGTGAGGCGGCCCCGGCGACGTATCAGTCCAGTCAGTCGAGCCAGAGCGTCGGGGAGGGGGGCGATGCGGCACATGCAGAATGCAGCGCGCGAAACCGTGCGGTACACCGCAGGCGCACAGCACCGGGCCGCCCACGCAACGCAGCAGCAGCACCGCGGCGAACATGACCGCCCCGCGACCGCCTGGCGGTGATGTCGACTTCGAGGCGTGCGTGCGTCACTTACGCCGGGAAACGAGTCGGTGGTCAGGAACAAAATTTTCACGCAAATACCAAGCCAACCATGTCGTTACATTTCCTTGAACGATTTATATAGAGCAGAATTTATTTCAAAAACTTTGTGACTCAGTAACAACAGTCAGAGCACGCAAAAAATTAAACTTACACAGTAAATAAAGTAACTATAAATAATTCATTGTAATTTTAGCAATATACTTGCAAAAGCTTGCAACCAGTTTGAAAAAGCCATCTATGTTAAATTCTCTCACTTTCGTGTGTCTCGGATTCATTTGGCACGACTATGTACAGGGCTTGACGCCTGCAAGACTCCGGGTAGGCCATCCCGCAGTACACGCACGCACTGCGGGTGAGATGTTGCCTACCTTTCAGGCGCTTTCGGTGCTTATTGTTTACACTGAAATACGCAGGTTCGTAGCAGCATGACGTAACGGACATACTTTCTGGGTAATCGCTAGGAGCTGCTCGTAAACGCCGCAAGAAAGCTGCCCGATGTGCGTGAGTGTGTTTTTTTTTTTTTTCGGGTCGCGGAGGGTAGGGTAGGCCCGGAGGCCCGCGTTGGCTGAGCCGGGCGCGTCTACACCCAGCAGGGCGGGCAGCGCGGGGACGCCCTCGGCGGCAATACCTCTGGGCAGGTGGCAGTAAATTACTGATAAGGAGGGGCGGGTCGAGGAGGGCCGAGGGCTCGAGGGCGTGGCGCCGGCTGGAGCCCTCGTCCCTTCATCCGCGCGGGCTGAACAGGTGAGCCCCGGCCTCTAAACGCTGCTGTTTGCTCAACAAGCCGCTCTACGCAAAATAAAAAAAGTATACGAAATTTTAACCTTTCCTAGCACCCCGGAAAGGTGCCCAAATTTCTCAATGACACACGCATAAATGCCGCACTAAATAACCAATATCTAGGATTTTTTTTTTTTGAGAACTGCAGGTGCACACCTACCGAGTGAAAAATATCCTCGTAAAGTTACGTTAGAGGTGTGCACTTGCAAGTGTTCAACTCCTCATTTAAGAAATTCCTGCGCAGTGAACGTTCGAACTTAGGAAGTGGTCAACTGAGGAGTTGCTTACGCATTTTTAATACGCCAGTGTGAACAAATTTGTTCACAGCGGTGCATTTAAAAATGCGTAAGCAGAGCACGCAGCTATGAATAAAAATGTTCATAAGCGTTTAGTGTGTGCAACTCCTCATTTGACCACTTCCTAAGTTGGATCGTTCACTGCGTAGGAATTTCTTAAATGAGGAGTTGAACACTTGCAAGTGCACAACTACGGAGTTGCACACTTGTAAGTATTCGACTTGCAGTTGCACACTCACAAGTTGTTAGCAGTTGCACACTTAGATTATTAGTGAATTTTACGACTCGCGTCGAGGAAAATTTTCCACTAAAACCTTCAATTGTTTCCCACAGTGTAACTGATATCAAACGCGTTGTCCGACGTTGTCCTTACTTTCCCCACAATCTCCAAACTCTTTTCGCTCTGACCCCAGACGACAGGCAAGTAGTTGTTCCTGACGGGGTAGCCCTCTGACCCTAACCTAGGAGAGGTCCCGCGCTCCGAAAGAACGGACCAACGGAGCACGCACAGTACGAGGGGGGGGG
>NW_026267188.1:703481-704398 GCF_000697945.3 Frankliniella occidentalis | reverse complement strand
CAGCAGTGAGTGGCTGTTATTAAAGCGGAATAGTGCGTCTAGTGGAAGGTCACGGGAGCCGTCATTTATACGGGGGACGCTCCTCCCTCCGCCCCGCCCTGCCCCAGACCCTCTCGTGCCGACCATTACTTACCGTGTGACACGCCGTGTCCGGCCAATTAGGGGCATGACCCTGATGCATTGCGCTGCACACGTGTCCTCTGGCACGTACACTGCACGGACAGCGCACGCACAGTCCGGGTGTAGCGCACGTATACAGCGTATAGTACAGGTACAGCGCGCGTACAGCGTACAGTGTACGAACAATGCACGTATCTTTGAAAACTTACAAAACACATGTTGACTCACCGATTTTTTCAAAATACGTTGTAAATTTACGACAGCCCTTTTTTTGCTTGTCTCGTCACAAACTCCAAGTCCTTCGAAGTCAAATATACAAAGTGCTTATAATTTTACCATATCCTATTTATTTTGTAATTTGACTACACTCATGGTAAAGTTTCCAGTAAGCCTCACAAGTCACAGGGTACAGTGCACAGTCCAGAGCATGAACGCTGCTACTCAATCCCGCTTCAATAGCCGCATGATGTACAATTCCTGGCACCGGTGCCGGCAAGGCACCCTCACACGCGTCCTCAGTCCATTATTCCAAGTGGTGTGGCGGCCCCGGCGACGTATCAGTCCAGTCAGTCGAGCCAAGAGCGTCGGTCAGCCGGTCAGTCAGTAAGTCAGTCGAACCAGAGCGCCAGTCAGCCGGTCGGTCAGTAAGTCAGACGGCCAGAGCCGTCCCCAGCCCCACCGTAGGCCCCGCCGCACAGCGCCGTGTTTACATGCGGCCGACACGGCGCTCGGACAAGTTCCCGCCGCAGACCCACTGTTGTCCGGCTCCCCTCGCCCTCACCGAGCCTACCGCCCTC
>NW_026267188.1:702592-702967 GCF_000697945.3 Frankliniella occidentalis | reverse complement strand
GGGTTCGCTCGTTCGTCTCACTGCCGGCTGCTGGCGTGGCTCGAGCAAGAGGGTTTTTCGCCGCGAATCATTTTTACCCTCGCGGCGCTCGCTCGCCCACACGCGCGCTCCACTTTGATGACAGTTTCCGGGGGAGAGCAGAGGGGAGTGAAAGACCAAGAGATAGGGAGAGAGCGAGAGAGAGCGAGAGAGAGAGAGAGAGAGAGAGAGAGAGAGCGGGAGAAAGGAGTGAGAGAGGCTCCACGAACGCCACCGGGGTCCATTTCAAGGTGATGGGGCGGGATCGGGATGGCGAGACACGTGACTGGAGGGATCAACAACTCGACGCCATCTCTTTCTCTCTCTCTCTCCTGGCGTCGCTCGTCAAGACAACCC
>NW_026267188.1:698690-702405 GCF_000697945.3 Frankliniella occidentalis | reverse complement strand
GCGCGGTGCCCGAATACAAAGGTGCCACACAAGGTGTCCAACGGGTCCATCACTAGGCAGGTGCGCACGCCGCACGACATTCGAGCAGAGAGAGCTGGGGATGAAGAGGTGATGGCGGGGTGTTATTTGTAATAGGAGTAGCGGAGAATGTGATCCTTTTAGCTTTGTTGCGTGAGCACCAAAACAAACGCCAAAAGACAAATTTAACAGACACAAAAATGTGTTTAAAAAACTATGAAAGGCAAAATTTTTAAAGCAAGTGCTTTCGTTCTTAAGTTTAAAGTATATAGTCGAAAACGGTACTTTCAATGTCTATCATGCCATCCTAGTCTTTCAGTTTATTCTGTTTTCGGCTTTAAACCGTTGTTTTGGAGTAGCCGTTTTCGCAGTGTTGCAGCGTTTCAAGCAGGGCTTATGCCCGGTAATAAGTGCTGGTATTGTCTAGCTTCGGCGCTGCCGAGCGGCGGATGGATCCGTTTGCTGACGCCGCGTCGTCCTGTTTGCAGACCTGATGAGACGCTTGCCAGGCACATCATCATCATCCTGCCCGGTTCGGGAAGGGTGGCAGACTGGAGCTGCGATGAGTGGGGGCTGGGGGCGGGCGAACCCTTTTACGCTCCAGCTCTTACTTCATCGTCAATCGTTATTTCCATTGCAGAAGGATATTTATATTCCCGATGACGTTTACCGCGGTACTCACAAATACACATAGCTTATATATTCTGTCTGTGTGCCCATCTGTCTGTCTTTCCTTTCACACTCACCATTAAAAGTCCACACGCTAAATGGGAAATTTTGTACCTCATGTGTGTGCTTACACTGTGACAACTGGTCGTACCAGGTGCAGGCAAAGTTTTCATGGAAGAAGTCGTACAATATTAATTCAAAATTGTAAACTTGCAACCTCTGCATGTCGGCTTGGTATCGAATGACAAGCAAGTGTCACAGGTTGTTGTGACAAATTTTGTAATAGGTAAATTACAAATGATAACGATGGGATTTGTACGAAAGTCTTATTCACAGTGTGTACACTAAATGAGTTACAGATTTTTGTCTCCTGGTTAAACGGAAAACAAAGCACTGCTTCGTATCAGCAAATAGAAGGGGTGCCCTGCCCAACTCGAAAAAATCGTGTACACCTGATTACCAAAAGGTGATGATTACCAAGGATTACCACAGATTACCGAAGATTACTTATGATTACCAAGGGTTTCGGAAGATTACCACTGACAAAAGATTACTAGAGACTACTAAAGATTGCCATTGATTACCACAGATTACCAGTGATTACCAAAGATTACCTGGTGATTACCAACGATCACCTGGTGATTACCAACGATTGCCTAGTGATTACATGGATTATCGGCGATCACCATGGATTACCGGTGATTGCCATGGATTACCGGTGATTGCCAAGGGTTACCGGCGATTACCAAGGATTACTGGCGATTACCAATGTTTACCGGTGATTACCAGGGATTACCTACTCTGTGTACACCTGATTACCTCAGTTGGGCACCCCTCGAGCAAATATATATTTAATTATGCAAAATATTCCTTTGGTGAGACATAAACTGAAGCTCTGTAAGGCGCGTGGTCAACTGCGCACATGGCGTGGGCGCCTCGTTCGTACTTGGTCAACTGCGGGCAAAGCCTATCTGGGCGGACGAATCCGGTAAACCCGGGGCGCCCAGAGTGCCGACTGCGGGCACGGGAGTGCTGGGTTGCCTACCCCGCCGGCGCCCCATGCCGCTACTCCGTACCCAGCCTGCCAGAGTTCCGACGGACACTATGTGCACACGCGTCATTAGCGCCACTACTTAACATATTCCTTGCGGCATGACCACTATGTGGTCACGCTCACCATATTAAATCATAGGCACCAAAGAATGAGCAGCAAGGAATGTGTTAATTCCTGAAGTCAGGGGTTGTGGCGCCTCTGTATTACAAAGCAATCGGGTTGTTTTAATCTTTCAAAGGAAATGCTTTGTGAAATTTGAACATCTCTCTCCATCTCTCTCCCCCCCCCCTCTCTCCCTCCCTCCCTCCCTCCCACCCTCCCTCTCTCTCTCTTGTGGGATTAGTTGGCTATCGATAGCAATCTCGGTGTAAAGATATTCACCGACTGACCCACATCCCCTCTCGCAAACTACTCCCGGGCCGCGCGGGTCGCGGTACAAGAGCGCAGCGAGGAGCGCAGGGAGGGCGGGTTTTACATTCATATCGGGGAATCCACTGCGCCGCTCCAAGTTCGATACAAAGTTTAATAATGATGCCGCGGCGGTTCCCTCAAAGCCTTTCTCATCTCTCTCTCTCTCTCTCTCTCTCTCTCTCTCTCTCTCTTTCTCTTTCTCTCGTAACATGCCGGCAGCCCCTCGGCGCGGCGCACAGCGCAGCTCGGCTCTACGTCAGTTCCTTTTCCGGTCGCCTCGCCAAACCACTCAACATTCCGGGGCCGCGGCTCGGCGTGGTGAGGGAACAGGCGGGGTGTGGTGGCGGGGCGTGGCGGGGCGTGGCGGGGTGTAGGGCGGAGTGGCGAGCACGCCTACTGACTGCGTCTGGGCGCGTCGAGCCGAGCGGTGCGAAGACGACGCAGCAGAGGATAAGAACGAAGGAGGCATTCGCGCGCGAAGCGGCAAGCAAGGCATCACAAAAGCCAGGAATCAAAGCCGCTCCTGCCTAGTGAGTGAGGCGCGCGGCGCGGGGCGGGCTCCCGAAGGCCCCCTCGTTCAGCTTCAGCACCGCGCCTCGCTGCCGAGCTTGCTACAGGGCCGCGCCCGCACTCTCTGCACTCTAAAAATCTTACAAACACGCCCTCCGTAACTTACAGTGAATTTTGTGCCCTCGTATTACAAACACGGTTTTCTTTGTAATACAAACAGTATTGTTTGTGATACAAATAACTGGCTTCGTATTACAAACAGATCGCACTTTTGTAACTACAAAGAAAAAAAATATTTTTTTTGTAATTACAAACCCAAAATTTGTTTGTAATACGAAGCCAGTTATTTGTATTACAAACGGGACTGTTTGTATTACAAAGAAAACCGTGTTTGTAATACGAGGGCACAAAATTCACTGTAAGTTACGGAGGGCGTGTTTGTAAGATTTTTAGAGTGTGCACTCCCACGACTGCGAGCGGGCAGAGAGATGGAGCGCGAGAGAGCGAGAGAGACAGTGAGACAGTGAGAGCGAGCGACACGACGCGTCATTTCGAGCGCACCGCAGCAGTGTAGTTGCTGCGCTCGGGAGCGAGGCTGCTCGGGGTCGGGGAGGAAAAAGAGACCAGGGCGGGAGTGTGATTGAAGGGGCTCCAATTGGGGGGACGTGCCGGCGGGGCTGGCGGGGCTTGCGGGGCCGGGGCTGCGACACGGCACTGCGGTAACCTGACTCGTGTGCCAGCGTACCGGCCGCTCAAAAGAGAGATAAAAAGAATGCAGTGATGCTACGGGCAGAAGGGTTTCAAAAACAAAATCAAAAAGTGCAATCAAGAATCGATCGTGAAAGCAAATGATAGAATTTAAGAGTGGAGTAATTTCCTGTTATTTAGAAATGTTTGGTAGGATCCAAATAAAATTTGTTCTAATTTGCTCCGATATCAGCAGAAATGATAGTAGGATCTAAACTAAGAACTGTGTCAAATATTGATGTTTGCTTCCAATCTGGCGGCCCGTGCGCAGAAAGGGTGAAAAATATTGGGGCGTGTAAATCGCAG
>NW_026267188.1:697464-698200 GCF_000697945.3 Frankliniella occidentalis | reverse complement strand
GCAGTGGAATAGTACCCCGTACCCCCCCGGTACAAATCACCTACGGTATTGGTACCCCCCGGTATAAACCCCCTAGGACATTTATACCCCCCCACCACACCCCTAGGGTACAAATGCCCCAGGGGATTTATACCGGTGTGTATAAATCTCCGAAAACATTTGTATCTTCCCTTGGCCCCCTAGGGTACAAATGCCCCAGGGGATTTATACCGGGGGGTATAAATCAGTCAGTGGTTTTATCCCCCCCCCCCCCCTCAGCGCAGCGGCGCCCGCCAACTCTATCTGGGGTGCGGCCACCCCATCCCCTTTGGCCCGGGCGTCATATTGTGGTGGGCTTTCTCTCACTTTGAGTCGATTCTTGCGTGGGTGATGCCCCGCGCCGCCCTGTGCGCCTCCGACCCGGGCCTTGCTCCCTTCCGCCGTCCCCTCCCCTCCTCTAACCTCCTTCTACTGAAACCCAGCCTCCCCCCTACTTCCGGTCTTCCGCTCCCGTCTTCTTTCTGTGGCCATGTAAACGCGACCTGCATCACAACGAGGTATACGTTGTTCCTTCTCTACCCCTGTCATCTCTTCCCCCCCCCCCTCTTACTCTCTCTCTCCCTCTCTCTCTCCCTCTCCCTACCCCGAAGCCGGCCGGCAGCGTCGGCGGAGTCGCGCGTCATGCAGGGGCTTGCCTCCATTTACAGGACGGTACCTGACCTGGGTCCCCCATTCCCAGTGTGAGTAAGAGGGAGGG
>NW_026267188.1:687411-689040 GCF_000697945.3 Frankliniella occidentalis | reverse complement strand
CCCCGCCCCGCCCCTCCCCGCAGCCCACCGCGCTGCCGCGAGGGTGAGATGGAATGCCAAGCAAGCGAGGTAGGACGTGGTGGGGCGTGGCGTGACGGTGGGGAGGACACGGCGGCGCAAGAAACCAGGTCGGCCGCAGCGGCGGGATTTTCTTGAAAGGAAATCGTTTGCCTTTTGTTGGAGATCATCATAATCGCTGACGCTCGCTGGCTCTCGCTGACGCCAGCGTGCGCCAAACGGCAGACCTTCGCCGTCGTCTCCTGGTGTGTCTCGTGACTGCCGGGCCCCGTGACACCCGGCCTGCCGCGGAACAGAGGAAATAATGCTGCCACTCGACGGCACTCGGCTCGGCCTGGCGTGCAGGGTCGCGACAGTATCAGCAACAGCATGTGAGCGGCGACGAGGGCACTGCGCGGCGTCCCAGGGGCCAGGGGCGTTAGCGACCTGCCCTCCTTGCCCCAAGCGGGGGAAGCTCCCTTACGAAAGTGGCGGCTTTCGACCCTGGCCGGGGCCCGGGGCTGTAGTGCAGCAAAAGGGGAGCCTCCGCCGTCTTGCAGGCAATGTGGGGTGGTGGTCAGCAGGGTCTGACATAAACGGCCGTGCCCTGTGCCCTGTGTTTCGGACGCGGCCGGCGGAAAATCACGTGTTTACTCCATCTTAGTACTCCGCGCTATCTCGGAGCTCGGTCGTGTACTCTTCGGCTACGACCTGCTCCTGACGGTCCCGGACGAGCTCAGTTCCAGCAGCGGCGGCGGCGGCGGAGTCGGCGCCGTCGGAGCCCCCGCAGGCGCCACCAGGCCCCGGCCTTGGGCTTCCTCAGGAAAGCAAATTGGTGATGAAAGTTTGATGCTGCCGGGCAACGCTGCAGTGACGGAGAAGTGTGGTGAAGCTGTGTGTGTTGTGTGTGTGTGGGTGCGTGTGTATGTGTGTGTGCGTATGTGTGTGTGTGTGTGTGTGAGAGAGAGAGAGAGAGAGAGAGAGAGAGAGAGAGACGACAGGGGAGGGATGGTGGTGTGGAAGGCATGCTGTTCGGAAAGGATGTGTGCTAGTAAATGTAATGCACGTGGGTTTTAGCCGAGCATCCAGCACGAACGAAAAAGAGAAAGGGAGAGAGAAGGGGAAGAAGGTATAGAGGGAGAGAGAGAGAGACGCGCCCGCGTTGTCTCGTATTTCCATGATACTCGCCCTAGCCTGGTTGGCCGGGCCGGGCCCCCCTGCTGCTCACGGAGAGCGCCTGTCGGGTCAGGGGTAGGCAACCCGCCCGCACCTCTGAGCGGAGTGCGGCCTCCCTCTCGGGCTGTTCGAGGGCCTGTTGCTGACCTGACCTTTTCTTTTGGCCCGCAGGCTCGGAGATGCGGCACGGCGTGCACAGCCCGCTCGGCTCCCCGCTGGGCGCCGCCCCCGGCCGGCAGTACACCCTGGACAGCCGCTACTCCACCGGCAGGCACCACCTGCACTACGCGAGGTGAGTACCCACCCGACCACGCTCGTCTGAAACGTGCCGACCGGTGCCCGAGGAGCAAGCCAAAAACAGCGGTTTTGCTGCACCGGCAAGTCAAAAATGTTTGGTATCTTCTGTTTTTTGCTGTTCCAGCAATTGTTTTTGCTTCAACAGCAGTTTTCTCACAG
>NW_026267188.1:684625-687361 GCF_000697945.3 Frankliniella occidentalis | reverse complement strand
GAGAGAGAGAGAGAGAGAGAGAGAGAGAGAGAGAGAGAGAGAGAGAGAGAGAGAAGGGTGGCGGTGGAGGGATATGAGGAAGAGAGAGGGAGCGACATGCACACAGTGTGTGTGGGCGGCGTGGTCCCGCTTTCATGCATTGCAAATCATGGTCCCGCTAACGTGCCCTCTTTGGCCGGCCTGGGCCGCAGCGTAGCGTTACCGTGCACGGGCACAGCGTGACCAGCGTGACGCCACACATGTAACTGAACACACGGTGCAGCAGCACCCGCATGCTCGCGTTACCGTGCACGGGCACAGCGTGAACAGCGTGACGCCACACAAGTAACTGAACACACGGTGCATCAGCGTGACCGTGCACGGGCACAGCGTGACCAGCGTGACGCCACACATGTAACTGAACACACGATGCAGCGGCAGCCGCATGCTCGCGTTACCTATGATGGGCGTCTGCAGGCGCACGGTCGATCACGGGAAACACCAATGACGCGACGCACCCTACATTGCGATGTGAGGTGTGACACTGTATCGTAACTTTCTCACTTGCCAACAGCAAAGTCGGTGGCTTTTGAATGGCTTGATAATGTAAACGTCCTACACATCAACGCACTGCTTGCGGCTTTTGTAAGTAGCGCGGCTCGCTGAGTACGTTGTATATCGTAATGTGCAAGTGTGTGCCCCCACTTCACACAGCCCCCCCTCTTCTCTCTCTCTCTCTCTCCTCCCCCCCCCCCCCTCTCTCTCTCCCTCCCCCTCCCACCTCTCTCTCTCTCTCTCTGCGCTCCTCCAGGTCCTCGCCGGCCCGACACCGGCCGCCGTGTCCGACTAAAGCCGTATTATCCATTTCAGTTTGTCGAGTCGGATAGAGTAATGGTCGCTGCCGGGGACGAGCAGCGCCCTCCACGACTGCTCGACTTCCTGCGGGCGCGGCGCGCAGCGGTCCAAACCTGGAACTGTAACCAGGCGCTCTTACTCGAGCAATAAAAATCCATGCAGAGGATGAATTACGCGGGGCTGCGCAGGGCGGCGCCCCCCGGACCCTCTTCCTGTCCCTGGTTAGGTTCTTATTTTAAAATTTATGTTCGCCAGCGCGAACCCCGGCCCGCCTCAAGGAGAACAGTGTTGTAATAAAACTAGAGCGGGTCGGGGGCGAGCGGTAGCGCGTCTCAGGCCGGCACAACCCGAGAGAAAAAGAAGAGAGGGAAAAGACAATGGTCAATTTGACGTCAGTGTAGCGAATCCACAACGCGCCAAGAGCTACACCAGCAGTTCGCGTTCCTTCAAACACTCCCGCCTCGACTCTCCTCCGCAGACGCGCGAGTGGTGGTGCAGCTCGGGATGCACGCCGGCCGCGCGGGGAGACGCCAGGAGCAGGCGCAGGCCGACACAGGCCGCCTTCCGCTCGGCAAGTTCTTGTCGGCGACGGCTGTGCGCGCCGACAGCCGACGAGATGGCAAAGTTTGGTTTGACTCTCTTTGCTTTTCGGGCGGAGCTGCCGCTGCTGCTGGCTCAATTCGAGCAAAAACCTGCCACAACAACTTGCTGTTGAGTACAGCCATATTTTGACGAGCTCAAGAAATGGGGCATTATTATACAGCGCAAAGTCCAAATAGGGTGGTCGGTTGGACTACAACCATCAAATGGTAGAAAATGCTGAAAAGCTGACTGTCGAAACGGGGAAGTACAAGAACACAAAATTACTAGTTCACATAAAACACTAATAGCAGCGAGCTCTAAAAACTAATTGAATAAAATGGTGGAGTTTATTTGTCTATGTTTGTTAACAGCGAGGGGGGTTTAACTCCAAGAAAACTTGTAAAGAGTAGGCTACTCCGTATTTTCACAGTAGTACGCCGGTATAAAATGAAAAAGAAAAAAAACAAAAAAAAACAGTTTAAAGCATATTTTGATACTTTTCGGTATTACAATGCGCATAATACCCCGTAATACCCAGGTTAGGTGTACAGGGTATCACGCAAGGTAAAAACCCCTCGGTTAACAGTTAATCCAGCGCAAAGGCGATAATCAGGTGGCAATGTCAGCAGCAACTGTGTGTTTCGTTCAAGAGAACGACCACTTATTGAATAGGAAAAAGGGGCCATTGAGCAACCCCTGTAAAAATCGTTCACCGTAAACACAGCCGCCACGCCAAAAAAACAGGAACAGTCGGAAACAGTATACCTATACTTTAGACAACGAAGATGTCTGAGAATACTCTGATAAATATTAATTTTATTTTATAAGAAGACCCACTAAAACAAGAACGAATTTGTGCCAGGCCTAAATATTAGGCGTTGGCTAAGCGGTCCAAACATCTAAAGGGCCCCTGGCGCTACCAAAGCACTTTGGTAGCAATGTTGATAATCGGCCCCCATGCTGCTCATTGTGGGCCTGGAGGACCTGGCGGCGGTGCTGGTGGAGGTGGTCCCTGTGGTGACCTAGGTGGGCGAGGTGCTGGTGGTGCTGGTGGAGGTGGTCCCTGAGGCGACCTTGGTGGGCGAGGAGCTGGTGGTGCTGGTGGGGGAGGTCCCTGGGGAGACCTTGGAGGGCGAGGTGCCGGTGGTGCCGGTGTCGCAGTGGAATAGTACCCCGTACCCCCCCGGTACAAATCACCTACGGTATTGGTACCCCCCGGTATAAACCCCCTAGGACATTTATACCCCCCCACAACACCCCTAGGGTACAAATGCCCCAGGGGATTTATACCGGGGGGTATAAATCAGTCAGTGGTTTTAT
>NW_026267188.1:682441-683140 GCF_000697945.3 Frankliniella occidentalis | reverse complement strand
TATACCCCCCGGTATAAATCCCCTGACCTGACGATTTTATACCCACCATCACCGGCATAGGGGGGTATAAAACACCTGACGGATTTATACCCCCCCCCCCTCCTGGTATAGGGGGTATAAAACCACTGACTGATTTATACCCCCCGGTATAAATCCCATGACCTGACAATTTTATACCCCCCATCACCGGCATGGGGGGGTATAAAACACCTGACGGATTTATAACCCCCTCCTGGTATAGGGGGGTATAAAACCACTGACTGATTTATACCCCCCGGTATAAATCCCCTGGGGCATTTGTACCCTTGGGGGTGGAGGGGTGGGGGTATAAATGTCCCAGGGGATTTATACCGGGGGGTACTAATGCCCTCGGCGTTTTACACCGGGGGGTATAGGGGTATAAATCCCCTCCTACACCGGTGGAGGTGGTCCTTGGGGTGACCTTGGTGGGCGAGCAGCTTGTGGTGCTGGTGGGGGTGGTCCCTGGGGAGACCTTGGTGGGCGTGGTCCTAGAGGACCTGCTGGTCCTGGCGGCGGTGCTGGTGGAGGTGGTCCCTGTGGTGACCTAGATGGGCGAGGTGCTGGTGGGGGAGGTCCCTGGGGGGACCTTGGAGGGCGGGGTGCCGGTGGTGCCGGTGGAGGTGGTCCTTGGGGAGACCTTGGAGGGCGAGGTGCAGGTGGTGCCGGTGGAGGTGGTCC
>NW_026267188.1:670940-677479 GCF_000697945.3 Frankliniella occidentalis | reverse complement strand
TGCAGCCGGCAGGCCACATGGCGGGGCGTGGTGGCGAATGGCGCTGCCGGAAATGAGTCTTTTCAGTCCGAGACCGAAATGTAGCCAACGCAAAAAGGCCGCCGCATGTGGCCCTGGTCCTGGTGCACCAGCGCGCCGGCGCGAGAGTCGGTCACTTTCGAAGACTGCGCTCATAATGCACACTTTGTTTTTGTTTTTTTAGCTCTGTAAACAAACAAAGTATAGTTTCAACTCGGTGCGCGCGCCAGAGCGCCCCGCTTTGCCGCTCGCTCGGCCAAGCGCGCCGGTCTGGGCTTGGTCGTTATTAAGGCTTGCCGAGCGGACGCGCCGCGCAGAGCCGTGCGGCAGTAAGTTGCGTCAGAGGATTAAAGTTCGGCCCCATATCGGAAGACCGGCAGCTTACCCGCCACCACCCGGGCCGGGCTCGGCTTGGTGCTCGGGGCCGGAGCGGCGAGCGCTGAGGGGCGAGCGCCGACCTTCATCCACAGCCGCGGGAGCCGTCCCCGGCCCGCGCCCCCCATCTGCCTTCCGCCACACTCCACACATCTCCGCTGCGCTGCGGCCTTTCCCCCCTCTACTAAATGCAATGCACTGCGTCCGATATAAAATGAGTTGCAGAGGAGCGAGGGGAGAGTCTCTCCCGTCATAACCTCGCGAGTAATCATTATTTTTACTTAAGCCTTTCACTGTTTTTATTTTTCGTTTCTCTTTGCATTTTTGCCGCCCGGGGTGTGGGCGTGCCCAGCAACGAAAGAGCTGCCGTGGCCTCTCTCTCTCTCTCTCTCTCCCCCCCCTCCCTCTCTCTCTCTCCTCTCCGTACGTCTCATTTAATTGCTGCCTTCTTCCCAAACGTGACGGTCAGTTTACTCTCCCCCCTCCCCTTCCTATCTCTCTCGCTCTCTTTCTCTTCTTCCGTATTCGACGGGCGAGCTTCCCATCTCCTTTTCTGTTTCTTCAAACGGAAAGTCATCATCTCATGGTGCGTGGAGTGGCCGGCAGACCGCGCTCGCCTCGGCGCTAGCCGCCCGCCCCATGTTTGCTTTGGCCGCCCGCCCGAAAGATAGGAATAAAAAAAAGTTATTTTTCCGGATCAGTTGGGCCTAATGGGACACTGCTATATATGAGGGCGCTGGGGGCGTGTCTCATTAGTGAGCATGGTCCAGTGATGTGCGCGCGGCGGGGCGGGGCGGGGCGCTGCGGTACGCGTGGAGGGGCGTGGGCTTTGGGACGCTTTGTTCACGCCGCCATGCAGGCCAATTAATTAATCCCACCCGAGCCGTTGTTGCACATCGGCCCCTGGACCCATCGCTTCCGGCACGCGGTGTCTGCTCGAAAATACGGAAACATTTTGTGAAACGGGGAGGTTATGATTTAACACGTTCAGTGCTGCGTGACCAACACCGTGGGCCACAATAACATGGGATTGCCTACCCCTGCCGCACCCAACGTTTTAAGAGAGCAGTTCTTGTAACTCCAAAAAGGGGGAGGGGGCTTGAATTTGAATCTCAAAGCGTAAATATGCCAAATATTTCGAGAGAGAGAGAGTGATACAACGTTTAAACTGGTTCGAGGGGGAAACGACTGTTAAACTTTGTGTCAGCCGGCTTACGGATTACACAGATTACCTCTGAAGTATCCTCCGGATATTACGTTGTTTTTTTCTCTAGGATTACCCCAGACTACCCCGGATTACCCTAAAATTTCTCCGGATTACCCTGATTTTTTTCGATAATTTCCTCGGATTACATCTGCCGAAATATCTATCGGCTGTCACCCGGATTATCTTAGTCGTTTCCCCCTCGACTGGTTTAACAGCTGCTGCGTGACCAATGTACGTCATCAGTATTCACTGGTAAAGCTTTGGTGGAGTTGTCTAATGCAAAAGTCAGATAACTTTTTCGAGAGTTGTAAAGAAAACTTGATTGACTGATTTTAGGGATTTCTGTGGGTTTTCAAAGTTTCCAGAGAAATTCAGTTTGAATCCAGCATGAATCCAATTCAATTTCAGTTAAAACCTCATCGAATTTTCAAGATGATTTCAGAGAGTTTTAAATGTGGTTTGAAAAAAGATTTCATAAATCATTGATTTTAAAATTGCATCATGCAGAATGCGCACACGAAAAATGTCATTTGAAAGTTTTAGTGTTCGTCAACGAACGCTGATAAGCCAATCAGACTGCCTCGACAACTGCACGATTTCGAGCGAGAAGAACGTGAGTGACTCTCGGTGCTCGGCGAACACCACCCAAAGCCCATAACCAATGAAGATAAACGAACTTAACATTGATGAGACCACACAGTGGTGTCATTTTTCTCATTGCAAATGTACATCCTGAAAGAGGACAGGTTCACACTGACACCCTCATTTCCTCTTCCCCTATTCAGCTGTACCGTACGTACGGCGCTTTTAGGGCCGCATACACAGCTGTCACTCAAACGAATGTGCGCTGATTTCCTCGTTGTTGGTGGACGGCACACATAGTGCGAGATTTGGCCTCAAAATGGCGACAAAAGTCTGCCCTCGCCTTTGCACCGCGGCGGGAGCAGATGCCACTCGTCGTTCGCCGTCTGCGGTATTTCGACAGTGTGTCGGTGACCCTCAATATTCCATTTGCCGTTACCATCCGAAATGCACCAGACGTGAGGTATAGGTATGGTCTCCTTTCTGGCTTTTATCGTGTCGGCATAACTTTCCGTTTTATGTCCCACGCGCAGCCCCCGGGCTTGGTAAGGAGAGAGAGAGAAGGAGAAGGAGAAGGAGAGAGAGAGAGAGAGAGAGAGAGAGAAAGAGGGATAGAGAAGGAGAGGGAGAGAGGAGGAGAGAGGGAAGTGAAAGTAAGGGAAGGAAATGGGAGTGGCTGGCCGGGGGGGACAGATGAAGGGATGGTCGTAACGATCCCTTCGGATCCCTCTTTTCACGCTACGTAATGCTATAGGGATGAAAACGTGGGGAAGGACTCCAGAGGGTGTTTGTTCTCAATCCGCGTTCCATCTCACAATGTGTGTCTGAAAGAGAGAGAGAGCCCGCCTGAAGAAGCCCGCGGGTGTGAGGGGCCGCGTAGGAGGGGCTATTCGTCGTCCCGACCTCGTCCTCACCACCACCCTTCTCTCTCTTTTGCAGCAGCAAAAAGTCCTCGCCGTCCCGGAGCGACGTGGGCGGCTCGATCAAGACGTCCTCCAGCCTGACCGGGGCCAGCCTGACGCGCGACCGCGACCGGGACCTGTCGGACTACGGCTCGGCGCTGGGCTCGGCGCTCAGCCGTGACCGCGGGGAGCGCGACCGTGGGGACCGCGAGCGCGACCTGTCCGACTACGGGTCGGCGCTGAGCCGCGACCGGGACGTGTCGGACTGCGCGCTCCGCGCCCGCGCCAGGGACAGGGCGGCGGCCACGGCGGGGTCGGCCGCGCGCATGGCCAACAGCACTGCCACCACGGCCGCCACCACCACGGCCACCTCCTCGTCGGCGTCGTCGGCGTCCTCCGTCTCGGACAACCACTCAGACTTCCCGGAGATGGACGCCATCCTCGCCGAGAGCCGGAGGCTCGCCATGGACAACGGTGAGTTGCACCTCAAACCTGTTCAATGATCATGTTTTGTAATTTCACGCACGCTGCACAGAGGACTCTGCAAAAAAAAATAAAAAATAGTTACGTCAATTTTTCTACTCTTAAAACAGGAACGGTATTTCGAAATTGAAAGTAAGTAATTGTTACAAGGGTCAGGTTCATTTAAAGCTCACCCGATCGCCTATTTGACCGACCGGGCACGGTGAGCTCCGACCGGCTGCAGGTGAGAGGTGACGAGGGAAGACAGCGAGGGAGCTCCCCTCTCCTAACCTCTCACCTGCAGCTTGTCGGTGGCGACCGTGCCCGGCCAGGCTCGGTCGGTCGAAAATCCGATTTTGTACAGCTCTGTTAAATATGTTGCATATTTCAGGTTTCTGCAACAGAATACTTTTTTTTTGGTAAAACGTTTTCACACAATAGTTAAAATGTTTAATTTTACATCCCCTTTCAATCACCCTTTCGCCATCATTCATTCGTCAGCTCCTTATTAATGATTTTTCCGCTGTCGATATCCATTTTCAGAACGGCCACCGCTGCGCCGCTGCCCCTGCCACGACCGCCCTGCCAGCGTTCCTGCGTCGCTCTTCCCTTTCCGACTGACACATCTTTGATTTGCGCTTCTCTCCTATTTGCACATCCGCCCGCCCGGCCCATTGTGCCCCGAATGTGTTTTTGTTGCTTCTTTTTCCCCTCCCATTTCTAGTAGTGCCAGAGCAGCAGAGCCGCGCATTGTTTGCCGCCCCGAATGAACTCGATGTTTGTTTGAACGTCGCGAGATTCTTCTTCATCTTCTTCTCCTCCTTCCATGGTCGCAATCTCGAGGCACGCCCACGCTTGGATCGCCGTCGCCACCGTCATCGTGCTGCTATGCTCGTTGGGTTGCCTACCCACCCGGCGGCGTCGCGGCGAAGATTTCCCAGCGGCCGCCAACGGCAGCTCGGCGATATTGGCAGCGAGCTGCTGGCTGCTGCGGGGTGCGGGTGGAAGGGAGGGGATAGCCAGAATCAGGCTCTCTTTGTCCACCTTCATGGTCCGACCACCAGCCTCAAATGTGTACCTTTGGATCAGCCAGCCTCGATTCTCAGCCCGGTACACTTTCATCTCTGGCTATAAATGCTAGAGCACCGGATCTCTACCGGGTACACTATCTCTGGCTGTCAGACCACCGGATCTCTTTCGGGCACACTATCTCTAGCTCCGAAAGCACCCGTAGCATCTCTGGCTCCCACAGTATCGGCTCTCTGCCGGGTACACCGTCGCGGCCGCCGTCGTTAGCAAGCCAACCCCGCGCGCGTGGATCTTCCTGGAAGACGTGTGGCTTTGATGGAGCAGCCGGGTTCGCCAAAGGCCACACGCACCACGCCCCCCCCCCATGTTTATTTACGGCGACACTTTCAGAAACGTGTCGGCGGTGATGAGAAGTGCGGCGCGGCGAAACGATGGAAACACATGACATGCGGTGCACGTTTTGCGCGCTCCCTGGTCGCGGGGGTGGGGGTGAAAAGGGGTGGGGTGGGGGTGCTCATAATCACTATGCCAGGAGGGAGGTGAGGGTCTGGCAGTAAGCCGCTCAGCAGATAGTGCGCGCGCGCGCCCGCGCCATTCAAGACGTCACTGTCATGCCTCTCTCCTCACTGGCCCGCCCCGCCCCGCCACGCCCAGCAGCTACGCAACGCCAACCACGTCCCGTGACAAAGACAGGCCCCGGACGGTCACACAGGCAGGGCGCCCCGGCTGCCGCACAGCATCCTAAATCAAAACCACACACAGCCAAAATAATTTACGGCGAAGCAAATTCGACAGCAGCTGTGGTGGGCGGGGGAAATTTACAAGATTTTTATTAAACCTTTTTAAAGATTTCTTTTTCTAGAACGACCCGCACAATTTATCTTTAGTCCGTCTTGTACTTCAGATTTTTTTTAGTTGCCCCCAACGAGTCTCCCATTTCTCCCCCGCTCTTGTCAAAGTTTTCACACCACCCCCGTAAATTCAGCGCACTATACACGCATTGCTGCACTAAAGCTCGGGCCGCCCGCTTTACCAACGCGGCGTTCATTAAAATGCGCTGCAGGGCGCGGCCGGGCGGCCGGCGGTGGAGGAGGAGGCGAACAACAAAACAAATGCATTTTATTCCTCCTTGTTCGTGCGAATAGCGCCAACACCTGCAAGGTCCTGCATGCCGTAAGTAATTCACCGGCGCCGTTAACAGCCGCTTTACGAGCCTATTAAAAAGAGCCGCGCCGCCGCCGCCGCGCCTCAAGGAAGCGGCGCCCGACCGGGGCAACACCGGGGGGCGGCTGGAGCAGCAGCGACTTAGCGACTTACTACTTTTTGACTCGCGCGGCAGAAAAATAATTTATTGGGCTAGCTTACAGTTGAAAAGAGGTAGGGGAGAGGAAAAGGGTGAGGGGTGAGTAAGTAGTATAGTTCCTTACTTAAACCAGACCAGCCAGCCGGGGCCGGCGGCGCCAGCGGCAGCCAGCGCGGCAGTGAGGCGGACAGACAAGCGTGGTTAATTGTGTTTCATTCGTCACCGCGTCCTGGAAAACAATTAGGGCGGCGGACAGCTCGGCCCGGCGGATCGGGCGGGAGGACGGACGGGGACGGACGGACAGGAGGAGGACTGGAGGAAGAGATGAAGGACGTGCGGGCCGGGGCGTTAGGTGCGTACGGACGGACGGAGGACGGACGGAGAACGGAACGGACGTGAGGACGGATACGGACAGCATAAGCAGAATGAGCCTGGCGCCGAAACCCACAGCGCTTTGTACTTTCATTTTTGCAGAAAGATGCATCTTTCATGCGTGCCATGGCTGTTTCGTGTCGTCGTGGCGTTGATTAAACCTTAAAACGGCAAAGCCAGCGGCAGCAGGGCTGGACTATAAAATTATAGAGTGAGCATCGGGTGAGGCGACCAATCTGCCACTTTCTTGTGCAGGCGTTGGCGTTGGCTGGGCGGGGTGGGGTGAGGG
>NW_026267188.1:662225-670725 GCF_000697945.3 Frankliniella occidentalis | reverse complement strand
CCCTCTCTTTCTCTAAGAGGACAGCGAGCGGAACACAAAAAATAAACTTCCGCAGCGACAACGACGGAAAGAGTCCTGTGTCCTCTTTTTTTCTCTCTCCCTATTTCTTGACAGTTTGACAACTCCAAGTCGTTAGGTTCGTGGACTTAATTGTGGTTGCTCCGCTACTTTCGATTCCCTCTCCCGAAACTCTTTGGTTAGTTTTCGTGCCGACGTCGAAGGGCAGAGAGGAGAAAGGGAGGGAGCAGAGGGAAACGAGGTCGCGATGAAAGAAAGAAAGAAATGGTGGGGTTTTGGGGGGTCAGGGCGCGGCCTTAAATAGGGGCAATAAACTGTGAGAGTGGACTTCATATGCCACCCATCGTTTAGCAAGTTGTGCGAAGGCCACCGCCATCATCACCCCACTGCCTTTTACCAACTGCGTTTAAGTCGGGGAAAATGTTTGGATACGGAGGGAAAAGGGGGCGGGGGGTTAAGGGTGCCCTGACCTCAACTCCGCCACTCTGCATACCTTGTAAAATGATGTGACCACTTGTTTACCCGGCCTCATGCCGACACGCCCAGAGGGTGCAAGGACATCACGGAGGGCAATGGTAGTGGCGAACAGAAACCACCCCTTACGGATGAAATGAGTTGCTTTATTTGGTTCTAGCTTTCTTTTCTAACAAATTTCGTAAACAACAACCACCACAACCACAAAAACATTGACAGTGCACTGTCATCGCGTTTATCCTGGTGGATCCCAAAAATGCGAGAGGTTCGGTTCTGCCAGCTTGGTACACAAGATGATCTGTGTTTACTTGACGAGATGGGGGTGGTACCCCCTCTCCCCCAGTCTCACTCCACCTTCTCTCTCTGTCGCTCGCGAGCGCTGGCTGCTGCTGTCACCCCCCCCCCTTTCCCATTTCCCTCCACCTCGGTTGCTCACTACATACATACAGTTCCGGATTATCCAGTCCAATCTCGGGACGCTGTGCCTCTCTCGACTCCTCGTTTTGTGTTTCCCTCTTAAAAACTAGACGCCAGCCCAGAGAAAAAGAGAAAAGAGAAACAGTCCGAGGGGAGACGAGGGGAGGGAGAGGGGGGGGGGGGTGAAGTAATGCAGCTGGATGCAGGCCACCCCGTCCCGACCCGGCGGCCCGGCGGTGCGGTGTCAGGAGGGGTAACGCGAAACACGTAAGACAGGTCTGGGAAAAGGCGAAAGGCTCGGTCTCCTCCTCGGTCGCTCGCGAGGGAAAGTCGCGCTCAGGGAAAAATAGGAGAAAAGGGCAGCCGAGGAAACGCGAAGAACGGCAGCATATAGCGGCAGCAGCGAGTGGAATATAGAGAGATGTGGTTCGCGCGTTGTTTCGTCAGCGCCAACCGGACGCGAACACGTTTTAATTCGCGATCTCTGGGAACGGCATTTCGTGTTTGCGGTTTTCGGGTCGCTGGACGAACCGTACCACGCCATGCCCCCTCCCTCCCTTCTCCCTCCCTCCTTCCCTCCAACGCACTTTTTGTCGAACGGTCGACCTGGACAGGACATGCGGTCTGGTCGGCTCGGGGCGATGTGTGCGAGAGAAAGGGGGTTGAAGGGGGCGGGAGGAGGGGGGGGGGGGGCTGCGGGGAAGAAGGGAGGCTCCGCTTCCCTCTCATTGTAAATGGAAGAGCTGTGTCGGTTGTAACCGAGCGGGTGCAGCACCCGTCCCGCTCCCTTGGCCCCGCCCTCTGCCACGCACCGCCACGGCCCCGACCCCCTCAACGAGAGGCCTTCACCCCCACGACACCATCGCATCCAGACGAGAAAGAATGCCCCCTCTCTCTGCCTTTCTTTTCTTATCGGCTTTGTTGTTAATGCCAAAGTTTTCTTACAGCATGTGCCCACATTTGTTGTTTCATTACCAGTCGTTTTAAGTTCTGTTTTCTTTTTGTGACTAATCTATTTTAAGTTGATGTTGTATGTTACTTGCATGTGAACAAATAAAAAAAATCCAAATTTTTCAAAAATTAATCGGAATATTTTGATCCTGCCTCAAACGCTAGGCGTGGAATGGCCAGAGTTCTGGAAAGGTGAGTAGGCCTGTGGTGCATACAATGACAAACCGACACACTTCAATGATCAGCTGACAGTGAGAACAGAACAGGTTGCGGTTGAGCTACATAACCTCCCGTCCGTGCCTCTGGCAACACTTTCGAGGATTTCTGATAAGAGAAACACGTTAAATCACGCTACGTTCGCTCGCAAAGGATAATTATAGAACTTTTACTTTAATTTCATTCCGCAGCCAGCAGTACAAATCAAAATAAAAAAAATTGGAACAGATTTTCGCGTTGTACAAGCAAATTGATCACAATGAAGGAGTTGTAGCTGGGAAGAATCAACGATTTTTGAGCGACTGTACGTATGACCGCTTTGGATAAAACGTATAGTCAGTTTGGCTGTCGCTTTGGACAGTCGACAGTCGCGTTTGCGTTCACGTCGTCGTCGTTGTCGTCGGTCGTCCTCGTCGCTCGATAGCGTTTTGTGCAATTTCATCACGTTTTTCTACTTTTCGTTTCCATATAGATGTGGACTTTGTGAGCAAAATGTGGCGTATTAAATTTGTGGACTTTTGAGTACGTTTTTCACGAAGTGGAGATCAGAAATATCGAGTGAACGGAAGGTATGCAACATGCAACAGGGGTTAGGTTGTCCTGACCTTGACCTTCCTCAACCTCAACTTGTTCTGTCGGATATGTCGGATCGTTGGCTGGGATGGCAAATGCCTTTGAACTGAACACGAAAATCCACAAAGTGAGTAAAAGTTTTTCTAATAGAAATTAAAAGCACTTCATCAATGAGTTATAGTGTCATTCATCATTTAATATAAATTTGAGCTTTTGCATGTCCATCTTGGGTAAAGTGTTCACTATTAACTGTCAAAGCTACTAATCAGTCACAATGTGTAGCATACTTACAACACATGTATGTTTTTACAGGGCATATGTATTAGGTCTCGGGACTCTTGATTATTATGAGGAAAACTTAATCAACTCCGTACCAGTCTTATGATTTACGAACCCTGTAAAACATATAAATTATGAAAACCAGGCTCTGTTCAAAAGCAATATGCTACTAAATGATAGATCCTTTTTAACTATATCCTTTTTAATTAAACATGAATTCATATAGACCTTTTTTCCCACAATGTCGCAACGCTGCAATTAGAAGTTTGTACTACTTGAGATAAACTGTATTTTGAGTGTCAACAAAATAACTCATCGCCAATTGATTCATTAGAAAATTTAAGAGGGACAGGTGTTTTTGCTATTTAAAAATTTGACCACATCACAATTGTACTGTAGAGATTTGCATTGTTGCCAAATTATGGGCAAAAAGGTCCATATTTCTGTGTTTCCTTTTTTCCCCTGTTTCGGTCATGTTGATTGCCTCCTATTGACTGCTGAATAATTCTAGTGCGACGTACGGTGGCGCCCCGCAGGGCTCTGCTGATCTCCTTGCGACTGCTTCCCCTCGTCTTTGCCAACTCGACAAACTGTCCCGCCCCTCCGCCCCCGCTGCCTTGGAACGGACTTCGCCCATGCCTCCTAATTTTTCGCCAAGCCGCCACCACCACCAACCGCCCTCGAGGGCGAAGAATGTCGCTCTTCCGTAACTTTTGATAAAGTTGACTTGAAAAGCCTCAACTCAGCGAAGGAGTTTTCCCATTAGCTCGAGCATGTATATGGATACATCTTCTTTAATCTTTAAATGCCTCGCGAGCCGGCCGGGCTGCTCTCTCTATCTCTTGCTCGCGCTTCTCGCTCTCCTCACCCCTTGCATATTGCGGAGGCCAAAGCGCCAAGTGGATACGCCTCATTATTTTGTGAAATGGATCCGCACTCGCGACTGGCCTCGACGGGCAAAATAAAAAGGTCAAGAAAATAAACTTTACAGAAAATATCCTTTGAAAAAATCGTACCACGACATTTCATCGATGTTTTTTTTTTTTCACCTCTTCATTTCTGAATGTTAAAAGCTCGAGCGCGCGGTGTGGAAACACGTAACAACGTAACGCTTTCTAAATAATACCTGAGTCGCGTGCAGCTGGCGGGGTGCCTCGCGGGGCCCGTTCCGTTCCGCGTAACGGCCTGACTCTGCGGTTCCCTTCGACATTCTTCTCCCCGCCAAAGCTCCCCATTCCCTCCCCACAGCCCCACCTCGCGCCCTTCAACCCTTCCACCCCCCGCCGCTTACTACCACGATGCTGCCACAAGACGTCGGGGAGATGTCACGGAGGTTGAACGCATTGTTCCTGACACGTGCTCACTTTCCCTCTTCTTTCTCTTTGTGCTGCCCTTATCGCCGGCGCCCAGATCTGGACGGGGACTCGCCGCCGGAGCCCGCGCCCCCCGAGCCCGCGCCGCCGGACCCCGCGCCGCCCGACGTGCCCCCGAGGGGCCCGTCACTGCACCGCGTCGGCCGCTACTCCCAGGACGACCTCGCCGGCGAGGAGCGCGCCGCCGACCGCATCGCCGCCGCCGCCGCTGCCAACGGCCCCACGACCAACGCCGCCCCGGGGGACAAGACCATCTACATCGCGCAAGGTGAGTGGCGACGACGGCGTGCCCGACTGTGTCCCGACCACGACTACGGCTACAACTTCCGGGTTGTTGTGTTGCGCGTGACTGACTGTGTGTGTGCCGTGTGCATGATCTTTCTATTGGCAGACCGTGGTGCGCTGGCTGTGCGGGTGTGTTAGCTCAGCAGCACACGTCCAGTGGTGTGGCGGGGCGGGCCGATCGCGATGCCGAATCTGCTGGCGCTGCAGCGCTGTGCGAATAGCCCCTGCTGCGCGCGCGCTCACCCCCCCCTCCTCCCCTACACACACGAGCTCGGCGGCGGCAGCCGGGCAGGACGTCGTACAGGCGGGGCATTCGAAAGAAAGATTATCTCTTCCGCCGATCCCGCGTAATAGAATCTGTTTCCGGGCGACGTCCGTCCTGCGGCGCACTTCCGGTCTCCCTCCTGCGCCTCGCACTGTTCTCTCCCCGCCGCGCCGCCCCTCCATTTCTCAACCTGTTCCCCGGTCCCGCACCCCTTCCTCCGCCCCCGCGCCGCCGCCGCTACAGCTCTTCTTCTTCGACGCCACACCGCATATCACTTTGAACGACGGTTCCTACCCCGTTCTAAACCCATCCCCGCCCTGCCCGCCGCGCCCCGCCCCGCCCCTGATGCTGAGTGTCCCGGCCGCCCCATAAAGGCTGCTGCTGGCCGGGGCTTTATCTCTGAAGAGGCCCGCCCCGCCCCGCCCCGCCCGACTAGTCTTGGCTGGGATTGCCAGAGCAGCTCAACCACCCTACCATCCCTCAGCGAAACCACCGCCGCCGCAACCACCCGCGCGGCCCGAACCATTGCCGGGGCGTGGTGGTGTGGCGGGGCGGGGTGCGGCGTGCCGACCCTCTCCTCTGCTCTCACCCCCTCTCTGGAATTATCCGTGGCCCAAATGCACGCAATGTCTGTGGAGATTGTCCAAGGGCGGCCACCCCCCGCCCCCCCGCCCGTACGTAAGCTTGCGGTCGCTTTAAAGTGGCTGGATGCCGCTCCCACTCGCGGGGCCAAATTAGCCCCTGGGAAGTGGCGGGGCGTAGCATGGGTGGATCCTGGAGCGGGGCTGGGGCTGTGACGGCCGTCGTCCTGCTGAAGAAAAGGGCGCGTCCTCGAGGAAGCGGGGTTGGGGTTGGGGAGGGTGGTGGCGTGGCTCAAGGAACCCTGTCCCTCTGCTTCAGAAGCTCGACGCGGGCCGCTCCGCACCCAGTTAGTAGGCACTGACTGGAAGGGTTGAAAGTTGTCCGGGGGTTCACTGTTAACGCCGTGGTCGCCTAACTTTGCCTAAGTGTTGGCAGTCCTTTTCAATTGCCGAATTTTGGCCTCCTTTTGAAAGAAAGCAAACTTTTGGCAAGCATGGAGGCTAAAAATTGGCAGCCTCCAAAATGACGACAAAAATTTGGCAATCAAGGCAAGGAGGTCAAAAATGGGCAGCCTCGAAAAAGACGACCAAAATTTGGCAAGCAAAGTGGCCACAAATTGGCAGCCTCCAATCGACTGCCAACATTTTGGCAAGTTAGGCGACCACGGCGTTAACAGTGGTGGGGGTGGTGGTTGGGTGTGCGTGTTCATGTGTGACCTTGCGCAACTGTTCTTATGTAATCGGTTGGGAGAGCCGTAAAACCTCGCGACTTAACCCCCTCCCCCACGCCTCGCTTACAGCCCCCTGCTCTCCTCCCTCTTCCTCCCCTCTTGCTCTCCCGCGCCCCTGCCCCTCTCCCGCTCTCTCTCTCTCTCTCTCTCTTTCTCGCACACAGGCAGCTCCGCCCCGGCTCTGCTGGGAATGATGATACGGCTGAATGTTTATGTAATCCCATTTAGGGGTGGTTTGGAATTGCCGCCCGGGTGACTCTGCAATAATAACAGTGTGGTGACTAGTGGGGGGGGGGAGGGGGCGATGGAGCCGGCCCAGATACGTGTAGGAGGCGGGGTGGCCGGGGGATGCGGATTTCCTATCGCCACTCTTCCAAGCAGCCCAGACGAGACGGCGAGCCTCTCCAAGACGGCGCTCCTCCTCCTACTCCTCCTCCCCTGGCACGTTGGCCTGTAGTGGGTGCCCGCCTTCTTCTTCTTCTTCTTCTTCTTCTTCTTCTTCTTCTTCTTCTTCTTCTTCTTCTTCTTCTTCTTCTGCTCCTCTGGCGCGGGCGAGGTATGCCGAGGACGGATTTCCGATTCGGGTATAAATATCCTCTGGCCGCCCCGGCAATACTACGACTACTACCAACGTCAGGGCGGTATTGAAAATGGCTCGGCCGTCGCCCCGCCCCGCCCCTGAACTAGGCCCGGTCGGGCGGCGCACAGATAATGTGAGGCCGCCGCCAGGCCGCCGGTCACCGCTGTAATATATGAAAAACTGGTCAGTGCCGCCGCGGGGTGGGGCGGGGCGCACAACGACGCGCCGCACAGGGAAATGAAACCATTATCCGAGCGGACTATGCCGCACCGGAGCTCGGAGCCGCGCGTTGGACGGAGACTGTGTCGCGTGTATACACACTGATAAATAAAGTGGTAGAGACTCAGTGGCTGAAATAGAGTTTACAACTTGATAGCTGAAATTAACTGTTCAATTTGGCGGTAGTGATAGTTCAATACTGAAGTGTTCATTGTGTTCAACTCCTTTGTCAAACACTCTACACTAGTGCGCAAAACGCTTGCAAGTCCACAACTGTTAAGGCGAACAATTGAAAGTGCCATTCAATTTACTCCTTTGGTTTTTGGTGATATTTTTACATTCTCCGGAATAATTGTTTGAGACCACTCTATGCTGCTAAGCTCGGTGTCGTTCGGGATTTTTTATTCCGTGTATTCCAAGCGCACAACATTCCTTACATTGCTCACGAAAAAAAAAATCGAAACTCGATGCACAAAAAGTAAGCTTTTTTGCTACCGTTTTGTGGAGTTAAACATAAGGAAATAGTGTTTGACAGCTCGATAGATACGTAGTCTGCACTGGTGCAGCAAAACAGCCTAGTCTTATGACAGGGCCTTGCCAAATAAATAGCAACAGCACTAGCTTATTTTTACTTAGCTTTGCAAACGATGGGAGGGCAGGCCCCCACCCCTTCAAAATTGGACCTAATTATCGATTTAATTTTATCTCTGTGCTCCCGTTTGTGATCATGCCCGTCTGCGTTCCGCCTTGCGCCCGCTCAGCCGAGCACAGCTGAGGGGCGCCGCTCGCTGCGCTATCCTATCCAATCCATGGGCGCATCGCAGTTCTGCTCGACCGGCTCGCAGCGGACAGGGAGAGCTGCGGGACTATAGTCTCATTCCTCACGCTCTTCTCCATTCACCCCCCCCCTCTCTCTCTCTCTCTCTCTCTCTCTCTCTCTCTCTCTCTCTCTCTGTTGGTTGCAAGCGAGTGCGATTGCTAACCAAAGGTGGCGGAGAGGAGAGGGAGCGTGACATAATATTTGGACGGAGCCCCGCCCAGCCCAGCCTCCCTCCCTGTAGCTGCAACCCCTGGTCAGGCAGAGGAGCGGGGCGGGCAGGGATTGTTCTGGGGCCTGCGCCTGCGGCCCGACTTTATTGCGGACTATTAACAAACAATAACACCAGGATGAGGAGGAGGAGGAGGAGGGGTTTTTAGAGCGGAGGGGGAAGGGGGGGGGGCACCCCCTACCCCCCGCAGTCATTAGCGCCGGCTGCTCTGGCCCGAACCTTGCGCGCCGCCGGACAGCACGCCCCGCTGCCCACCAGCCTGGCCCGGGGCTGCCCGGGGCTATCGAAGACCCCGGCCCCGCCGCCCCGCCCCGCGCGCCCAGCAGCGCCCCGACAAGCTCCTCCTTGCGGTGTTCCGAGGCGAGCGTGCGATTATCAATTATACATTCGAGGGGCGCCTGCGTCACGCACCGCTGCATCACTGTTGCCATAGCGGAAAACTATTCCAGTCTTCGGTCTCGAAGACGCTGCTCCCCGCCCAATCCAGCC
>NW_026267188.1:660634-661860 GCF_000697945.3 Frankliniella occidentalis | reverse complement strand
CACACACACACACAGCTAAAAGGGCTGTGTGTGTGTTAGAGAGAGCTCGCGGGGGAGAGCGATTGATTGGTCTTGAGGGAGAGGAGCTAAGGACGTGGATGGATGGATGGATGGATGGATGGATGGATGGATGGATGGATGGAAGGGGATGGATGTGTGGATGGACATATCACGAACGGTTTTATTTCGATAAGCCATGGTAGTGTTGGCCGAGTAGGGGAGCAGCGCGGTGGGCGCCTAGTCGCCTAGTTGTGTGGGGCCGTGGTTGTATCTATATCCATCCCCCTATCCCTAACACGCAAGAAATAAAATGAAAAAATTATTCTACTGCACGCAATCCCTTTTGCGCAAGTAAAGTAATGGGCACTTAACGTTGACAGTTTGAATGCCTGTGCATACGTTTACGATTGCAATCGGTCGGGTGAAGCCTCCACCCGCACCTGACAGTCATGTCTCACTCGTCGGGCAGATTAGATGCCTAACCCTAAACACGAGTTTACAAGGCATATATATAAATTTGTTGCAGTTTTCGCGCAGAGTGTAGAGTGTTTCGCCCCCCCCGCGCATACTCCCAACTCCCCGCGGCGGTGGCGCAGTAGCGCTGCTGCGGTCCGCGAATAAATTAAATGATATCACCAGAGTGTAACATTCCCTTCCCTCCCCCTATCCCCGTCTGTCGCACACCGTCGGGATTCCAGTAGATCATCAAAGAGGGCGTCTTGGCCTTGTCGCAACGTAATGCGGCTCGTCCGACTCAGTGAGTCCGACGTATGTTTTGGCGGTGGAAGAGATCGTGGCTGACAGTCCCCGCCCCGCCTCTCCTTTCCTCCTCGCACCACCTTCCCCTCCCTCCTCCCCCTTTTCTGATCTTTTTTCCATCTTCATCTTCGCGTTGTCTCCCTCTAGTATACATAATGCCGAGTTTTCGCATGCTCTCGACTAGTTTCCCAGGCATATCCTTTTTCTCCCCAGGCAGGAGGCAGAGGCAGGGAGTATACGTTCTTTTCACATAATTTTTGGGGCCCAATTTTCTCCTTTTTTTTTTTTTTTTTTGCAAAAGTGTATACCGCCCTCACGACAATGCTCTTTTATGTTGCCAAACACCCCCCCACTCCGCCTCTCCTACCTCTTCTTTTTTTTTCGAGCGTACCGCCTAGCGTGGCCGTTCTATTGTCCCGCTCGGAGCCGCCGCCCGCCTTCCCCACCTGGCCGCACGCGCCCGCGCC
>NW_026267188.1:658920-659522 GCF_000697945.3 Frankliniella occidentalis | reverse complement strand
CCCCCTCCAATAACGCCCCGGTGCGGCCTCTGGCCCTTTATCAACTGCGAGGTGTAAAAATAGTGAGCCGGGCGTCACACAGAGCACCCTGAATCAATACTCGCACGAGCCGGCCAAAGAGAATGTAAAGCTGTCGCAGTAAAACCGGCACCGCTTGAGAGGTCAGGTCAGGTCAGGTTAGGGCGCGGGGAAAGCGGGCCGCGGGCAGGCCGTCAAGAAAGATACAGTGAGCCGGAGGCAGCCTCTGAAAAGGATGTTTAGCCGCGATAAAACTACTTTGTAGCTAAACAGGTTGACACCTTTATCTGCCCGTCAGCCCGTCCGTCCGCCCGTCGTTGCCGGCCCTGTGTGTCTGTCCGCTCGCCGCGCATGACCCGCCCACGAGGCGACATTGCCCTGGGGATTGCTAACCAAAGGTGGCGGAGAGGAGAGGGAGCGTGACATAATATTTGGACGGAGCCCCGCCCAGCCCAGCCTCCCTCCCTGTATAGCTGCAACCCCTGGTCAGGCAGAGGAGCGGGGCGGGCAGGGGATTGTTCTGGGGCCTGCGCCTGCGGCCCGACTTTATTGCGGACTATTAACAAACAATAACACCAGGATGA
>NW_026267188.1:658508-658870 GCF_000697945.3 Frankliniella occidentalis | reverse complement strand
GTGCAGAACTATTTCAAGTTGAGATCGAAAAATGCACTATTTCAGCTAACAGATAAGTGATGTGATTTCACAGTCGAAAAAGTGTCGGGAAATCAAAGTAGGTCTTGACGGCGTCCCTGGCCGTCCTATGGGTCCGGCCTCGCCTGCCGCCGGACTCTTGCGATACGGTTGCGTCTCCTTTGCCGGACACAGCCCCGCTCCGCTCGCTGCTGGCGGCGCTCTGATAAGGATGTTCTCCATTGTCTGCGAGGCCGAGCCGAACCGAACGAACGGGAACCGAACGGGAACCGAACGGGGAGTCAAACGCACCGACCTTTTGTAGCCCATGTTGTGCAGAAACCCCACGTCCTCAGCGCGCGGAC
>NW_026267188.1:654348-658458 GCF_000697945.3 Frankliniella occidentalis | reverse complement strand
AGAGAGGATGCAGTCAGGTGCGGACGGCGTCGCGGGTCGCGTTGCGTGGGCCGTCCCGTGGACGGCGATGTTGTTCGCCGTGGTGCTTATTGTCGGAGCTCGCTGAGCGGCGCCCCGCCACGCTGGAGCTGCACGTGTACTCGCGGCACTGCCCGACGGCGGCGCCCGCGCGCCAGCGGCATCACCACCGCAGCAGGCAGCAGCGGCGCCGGGCGTCGTCGGTGGCCTCGTCCGCCGCCGCGTCGACGGCGTCCTCGTCGGTGCGGCGGTACGCCTCGCCGTCGCCGCCGCTGGCGCCGCCATGTGGGCCGCACTGCCCGTACTGCGCGCAGCCGGCCGCGCCGCCAGGTGAGCGCCCGGGAGGTAGGCAGCGGCAGCGCGGCGGTGTCTGCGCGCGGCCGGGCGGCCCACCCGCCAGGGGCCCGGGGGCCGGGGGCCCTCTACTCGGCAAACAAACAGCGGGACAGTAATCTTGGGCCGCCGCTGCCGCCGCCCGGAGCAGAGGCAGGCAGGGGATGGATGAGATTGAGGTCGGGGGAGTGTTGATGTTGACTTTAGGTCAGTTGCGTTTTTCGCGGTGAGCGGGAGAGTAGAAGGTAATCCGCAGGGGCTTTACCGCCCCGCGGGATATTGCGGGGGGTAAGGGCGGCGGGGCGCGCTCGAGGGGACGAAAAGTCGTTTTGTCGTTTTGAGAGACGTGCCGTGTCGGCGGGTCTGTTGTTGTTTACCAGGGCGAGCCGACGGAGAGAGTGGTGCTGGTCGTGGAGAAGATGGAGGAAAGGTTAATAAAGAAACACCGTCTCATGTTAAGTTTTTCTAGACTGCTGTCCAGAAGTAGGTCTTGACGGCGTCCCTGGCCGTCCTATGGGTCCGGCCTCGCCTGCCGCCGGACTCTTGCGATACGGTTGCGTCTCCTTTGCCGGACACAGCCCCGCTCCGCTCGCTGCTGGCGCTCTGATAAGGATGCTCTCCATTGTCTGCGAGGCCGAGCCGAACCGAACGAACGGGAACCGAACGGGAACCGAACGGGGAGTCAAACGCACCGACCTTTTGTAGCCCATGTTGTGCAGAAACCCCACGTCCTCAGCGCGCGGACAAGCACGGGCTACCCTCCTCGGAAAGCCTCTATTATATCATTTGCTACGACTTGTTTTTGTTGATTTTGTTTTTCCTGTGACATGTTGCGTTCCGCCGCAACACAGGAGTTGTAGACATACAAAATCATACAATGACGAAGGAAGAAAATACACGCGACAAAATTATGTTTGGCTGTGTCAGTCTCTCCCCCTTTCGCCCCCCCACTCCTCCACCCCCCGCGCCGTTCCTATTCACTGCTTGCTTGTGCCTTGCTCCTTGAGCCTCCGCCGCCGTGTTGTGTGTGGCCCGTGTGCGTGCGTGTGTTTGTGAGTGGGTGCGTGTGAGTGCTGGCGCACGTACGTGTGCGTGCGTATGTGTGTGTGCGTGTGCGTGTGCGTGTGCGTGTGCCCGGCCCTTAGGGGTCGCCGGCGCCGTCCTTCCCCCCCTGGTGAGCGCGCAGAAATGCAAACAACGCGTAGGGCGCCCCCCTGCCATTGTATTTGCGTGATGCGCTTGAGCAGAAGCGCGGGCATGTGTGTGTGTGTGTGTGTGTGTGTGAGGGGGGAGGCGTTTTGCTCCGATTGTAGATCGGCGGCGCCGTCTCCTCCAAGGACTCCTCACATCCCGTCGCCGCTGTCTGCTTTGCTCTGCTTTGCCATTTCCAACATCATAATGAAATAGCGCGATGACGTTTTCATTCTCAGCTCTTTGTGCGCTCGGGCTGGGCGTAGTGGGGTGGGGCGTGGCGTGGCGTGGCGCGGCGGGCCGGGGCCTCGTTTGTGCGGGTCGGCGAGTGTCACTCCTGGAAGGTGTCCTTAATGACCTGCTGCAAGGAGCGCGCACGGCGCGGTAGAGACTTTAAGCGCGCCGTCAGCGAAATGTTTCCCTCGCGCGAAAAGGCGTGGCGTGGCGGGACGTGGCGGCTAACGCACCACCGGCGCGGCGATGAGCATGTCAGCAGACTCTGCGCGACGCGGCTAACGCCCCAGTTCCTCGTGGTGCTTCCCGGGCTCAACAAGAGCTGTATATAAGATCTCCTTCCCGGTCGTCATGGTCGTGCTGGAGATCAGCGGGAAGCTGGAGCGCGCAGTTCCTTACTTCGGTATTCCGGCCCTGCCTCGCAGCAGCCGTTCCGTCAGCGAGTAATTTCTCTAAGTGCCCGGGCCGGCCGAAGCACCTCGCTCACCTCGAGCTGCTGATATTTTTTTTTATTTATCGATATTACTATTCGGTTTTTTATGTCTGTCGTTTCCTTTCTCTCGTCTCTTTCTTCCTCCCGCCGCGCTCCTTGGCAGACTGCAGCAGGACAGGAGCCTTAAATAAGGGTTCTTTGTTTCCGTCTGTCTCATTGTATCCTTTCACAGACGCCACGTCTTGCCGCTGCCCCGCCTCCCCCCATACTTCCCTTGCTCCCTTCCCCTCGCCTAACGCGCAGCCTCCGCCGTCTCTCTGTTTGTGCTTTTACTCTCATTGTCTCTGACCATCGACGAAATTGACGACCGTGTTTTCTTTTATTGGTTTTAGTTCTCAAGTCCCTCCCCGGGCTTCTTGCTATAAGTCTTTCTCCATTTCTCCTACCTCCCTCTCCCACCTTCCACTGATGAGCACATTGAGGAATTATTCGTAATGTATCTCATCAGTGGTATTTTTCTCGTTCCTTTTCACCCAAGTTTTGCTGATTTAGCGAAATTCTGATGATGCAAAAGAGTGGCATCCGTAACTTTCACTCCTTTTACTGTCTCATGTACTGAAACGTTTCCTAGAAAACTTCGTGCAAGTCGTGTCGTCTTACCATACTTTTTTCCGAGTGCTAACACATACGCTCGAAAGAAACACCGGTAAAGGTGCTGAGTAGCATCCTGCAAACGGTGCTGTTCCTCAAGTGCCTCTCAAAACGCGATGATACCTCCGCATGATACTAGAGTTAGTTCTCGCAAAGGAGTACACTTTTTAAAGAAAAGCGAGAAGAAAAGTCAGAAATTCACGGAGAATTCGCCGTGAAAAAGTTGCTAGAACTCTTTGTGGTTTTTTGGGAAATCTAAACTCTCCGTCGCTGCCAGAAATTCAATCACTTCAGAAAGTTTTACGATTGGTGCAGAACTATTTCAAGTTGAGATCGAAAAATGCACTATTTCAGCTAACAGATAAGTGATGTGATTTCACAGTCGAAAAAGTGTCGGGAAATCACAAAATATTGAAACAGTGTAATGCTCATCACGATAAGTTGTGCAGCACCCCGAGTACAGCACCTTTGTTGTTACCACACGGTAAAAAAAGATTCTGCGGTTAAAAGACGTGAACTTGGATGCCATTGACGTTCCCCATATGAGATCCGAGACCACTCTGCTAATCTTAGTGCATAACAGTTTGCTAGTTGTTGGTGTAGAACTAAAAAGTCCTACGGTTAGAACTGTCGAACTAAAGAGTTCTACTGTTAAAACTAGCAAACTTTTAGTTCTGCAGGTACTGGCAAATTTTTAGTTCTTCAGCTTAAATTGGCAAACTCTACACACTCAGATTAGCAGAGCAGGTCTTGAAATACGGTAAACTTTTTTTTTACCGAGCAGTCGTCGATAATGAATGCCACACGCATCCCCCTTTACCTCGAAAAAGAGAGGAAATACGCGAATCCGCTCTCATTGAAATGCACGATAAGTTGTAGCGTAACGTGACGCTGCGCGGCGCTGCTGGAGCAATGCGGAGCAATGCAGACCAATGCCGCCGGTGCGAGCGAGCGAGCCGCCGAGCTCCACAAGTTTCCCCCGCGGACATTAATCTAGCAATCGATAGAAGTGGCTGTGGTGAAACTTTTTCATCGTCTCCGCGCGGTGAGGCCTCTTTTATGCGAAGGGTTGGGGGCTGAGAGAGAGAGAGAGAGGGAGAGAAAGAGAGAGCGAGCGGGAGAGCAGGGCGCAGTGTGGTATAGTTTCAATGCCGGGGGATGTCATCGTTAGTCGTTAAGTGGCTCTGCCCGGCCCGCAGGGTACGGTATGCACCGAAGAGTGTTTTTCCTTATGAATTTCTCATGCAGCC
>NW_026267188.1:648504-653958 GCF_000697945.3 Frankliniella occidentalis | reverse complement strand
TATTGATTAAAAAATTTCTTTCTGCATACATATTTGAAAATTGACGGGAGGTGAGGGGAGGGGTGGGGGTGGGTGCGTATTTGAAATTTCCCAAAGGCCTGCTCATGTTGTATAGCGCTCCCAGCCTCACGCTATTGTGAGCAACATGAAGAAGTGGCTCTTCTTTTGTGAGCGAGAAAAGCCCTCTTCCCTTCCCTCTGTTTAAGCTCCCCCCGGATACTGGATACTGCAGCCAATCACACGACGATGATCGCGATAATGATGATGGTGATGATGATAATGTAACGCTGGAAGGCCCCTTTTCGAAGCTCGTGTCATCATGGCACGCATTACAGCTGGGCCGCTTCGCTTCGAATGCCCGTCCCTGGCCATTCCCCGGCCCGGCCCCGCCGCCCTCTGTCGGCCGCGGCTGTAGGCGGTGTAGGCGTCATCGTCGTGCTGGTTCAGCCGGCGCCCGCGAGATGCCGACAGCGTGCAGCGCGCGCGCCGCGCCGCCGCCGCCGCCCACCAGTTGCGCCGCCGCCGCCCGCCGCCCGGTGGCGCCGCCCCCAGCGCCGACGGCAGACGGGCGGACTAGGGGCGCACTCACCCCTCTGGCCACCACCACCGACCGCTCGATCCAGCAAGCCATACTCGCCTGGAGTATGGCCAAGTCACTAGCCGAAATATTTACACGAGAAATGAAAAAACAAAAAACAAAAGTGTGCTTCCGCTTGGTACTGGTAAAGGACTCCGGGGAGGTCGTGGCGTCCGCTCACATTCAGCCTCTGATGGCGACAATGACGTCACGCTCCGTAGATCAGGAACACCTCGTGCAACAAGTACCGTAGGGTACCCGCACTCAGTCGGGCAGCGGGCGGCCCGCTTCCGCGATGACACAGTGCTGTGCCAATGAAACATTAACTTCTTTTCCAAAATTCGCGCGTTGCAACTAAAACTATTCAAAAGTGGTGTGTTCTTTGTTTCGTTCTTCCCTCTTTCTTCAACCGATTGTGAAAACCTTTTCCTTAAAACCGTTAAGAGTTTTGAAAGATACATTAAGTTCCTGATGGGTTGAGCTATACTATCGCAAAACGCTTCTTTATTGAAAACTGATCAAAGATTTGTTGAAAAAACCTCTTGTTTCAGTGTACTTTACGTGTGACAAGAGCGAAATTGTTAACCTAAAGAACGATTCTCATATGAAGTACGCAGTTTCTAAGTTGTGTACGCCCGGTAAAAACTACATCTTGAATTTCAAGCGATCTTCTTGGTTTTTCAGACATAGTTTTCAAGAAACCTGTTTGAATTCCAAGATTTTTTTGTTTTGTCGTGCGGAGAATTCCACCGAGACCCTTCCTTTGAATTCTACCGGGTGGTGTGCGTGCAGATCGAAATGGTGCTGTGCTTGTGCTGGTGTGCGGTGTCTCGCTGCAGCGCACCGCCACCACCGCCGGTAGCACAACAAAAACAGCAGCAGCAGCGGGCGGGGCCGCTACGGGGTGGGGTGGCGAGGGGAGACGCCGCCCGGCAGCGCAGCACGGTAATTCGCGAATTTGAGAGTGGCTCCCATCTGCACAGAGTTGTTTACGTCGCAAAGTTTTGGCGTGGCGCCGTGCCCAGCGCCCGCCGCCGCCGCCGCTGCCCCTTTAACGGGGACCCTTTCTCCCTTGCACTCCCCTCCCTTCCCCCCGCCCCAGCCGCGCCGCCGCCGCAATGAAGCAAACTTCCATTCCGAACTGCAATTTTCTTTGAGGGCGTGTTTTCTCCCCGCCCGCTGCGCCGCCGCCGTCTCTGGGAAGAGAGAGAGAGTTGTGGGGCGGCGAGCTGCGCGACGAGTTGCGGCCGCCGCGAAATTGGCGGTCATGTGGAACTGTAAAACAAGTAATGTGCCGTTGGGCGGTTCTCGAATGCCTGCTTAGGTGGCAGGCGTGGCGTGCTGCGCGTCTTTGGCCGCCCGCCAGCCACCTGGCGCTATCGGAGCCGAGCGGCCCTGCAGCCCTGCAGCCCGCCAGGCCCGCCAAGCCCGCCAGGCCCAGGCCTCTCTCTAACGCGCCGTTATGGGGAGTCCTAGGCCTGACCCGGCTGCACTGCGGATCCGGATGCTGACTCACCAGATTCAAAGGGACTAAAAGGCGGAACCAGGTCGATCGCCGGACCTGTGGCACAAGATCTTGCCAGATTTACTTTACAATATAGATTACTTCTCTAAAAAGTTTATTGTGGACGTAAGTCGAAGAAGCATACAACCTGCTTACAATCACTCTCTGCGTCCCTGAGGAACATCTGAAAATGTATCCAGCAAATAATGTCAAAAGTCTGAATTTCCACTGAAATTCACAAGTTCTCCGACGTTCTTCGTCGTTACACTGAGAAATTTTTTTGGTCCTGAGCACTTAACATTATATCCCGAAACCGAAAGTTTTGGACGCACTAAACGGTTTCCTGGGCACCAAAGTTTTGTTGGCGAGCTTCAAAATTTTGTTGCGACGCACAATAATTTTAGTGGCGAGAACCAACTTTTTTGTACTAGGTACAAAGTAGAACGCATTAAACAACCGTCTAGTGCACGGCAGGAAAAACATTTCTCAGTGTAACCGAAATCATTGAAACCCGAATAACTTGGTTTGTAAAATTTCTCGTAAACTTTTCGGTAGAAAATAAAAACACCGTTGTATAAACCCATTTTACCCTTGTCTGTATCTTCAGCGCTGTTTTCTGGTGTGATGTGTGCAGGGGAGGCAAGAGGAGGGGTAAGGAGAAGGCGGGTTGAAGCGACGGAGGTTTGTCCTCTGACACCGCGTTGTTTGTCACGGTTTACGGCGCGGGGAAGGGCTGGGATATAGGCGCCCACCGACAGAGAAAGAGAGAGATGTATGGCGGCGGAGAGAGCGAAGTCCAGCACCCGGCTTGCCAAACTGCTCCGCGACAAATTGTTTTAAATAGCAAATTAGCGCAGTGCGCTTGCCATTAGTGACATGATCCGTCCAGAGCAGATTTGAGGATGTAGTGTCTTGCTGAACCGAATGACGGCTGGCGAAACCTACCTTTTATACTCTAAGAAAACGTGACTGAAGTTTAGTTGCCGTGACGTTCACATTGCTCTGCTGTTGCGCACTGTAAAAATTGTGAGAAACACGTATGGCGGACACTTGCCGTTAAAGTCCTTTTATCGGCACCAAACTGCGTAGTGATCTTTCCGGCTTTTACAATCACTTTTATAAAAGTACTTCCAACGAACGTTCACATACGAGTACAGCGAGTTTCAGCGAGACCCACACTGACGCGCAGCTTGTGTGAGTGTATTCCGGGTTGACTCCGGGGCCACCCCGCATGTTGGAATGCGATGCTGCCGGGTCTCTGCCGCCGCCGCGTCTGCCGCTCCTCGGGATTGATTCGGAACAACAAATCTATTGCGAAAGTTAATTAACCTGTTCACCCATCCCTCTTCTCTTGCTCGCCCCAGCCCCAGCGTCACGTGACACCCCTGCTCACCCGCTCCCCCGCCCACCCGGCTGGCTCTTGATGACATCACATACCATTAGCGAGGGGTGTCATTGAACTCTCTCGCTTCCCTTCGGTCTCACTTCCTCTCGCTTACTACGACTCTCTCTCTCGCACTCACTCACACTCTACCGCCCCTGCTGTTCGTTTAATTCGTATTCACTTGGCGGCCTGATGGTGAGAGGGGCAGAGAGAGAGAGAGAGAGAGAGAGAGAGAGAGAGAGAGAGAGAGAGAGAGAGAGAGAGAAGAAAGGGGGAGCAATCACAGCGAGGCTGGTGTCACTTGCCCCTCACGCAGATTGATAGAGCAAGGCTCTCCGGGGGTGAAACCTGAGCCCTCTACCCTCTGCTGTGGTGTGGCGTGGCGGCGCGGGGCTGAGCGGGGCAGGAGGGGCAGGCGGGGCAGGCGGGGCGTGGTGTCCCTTGGTGTCCACTCCGCTGGACGCAGCAACTTTTCATTGAGAAGTTGGTGTGCAGGGGCCTCATATAAGGGAAGGGATGTAGCCTGTCACCCGCTGCAGCCCGCTGGCCTGGCTGCCAGTATTGCGAAGTAAAATTATTCCATTTGACTCGAGTAGTGCGACAGACAGTGACGGTGTGACAAGCACTTTTCCGCCTTAATAAAATGGAACAAAAACGCTTACGCTGGTGAAAATAATCGTCTCTGTTTAAAACTTAAAAATACAAACCCAACTAAACTTTTTTAAAACCATCGTAAAACTGAAGCATGAAAGCCACTAAAATCAGTTTTAAATTGTACTTCACAGCTATACATCGGCCAATTTGAGCATATTTGATGTGTTTTTTTACAGTGCAACAAGGGGTGTTACACACCAGCGCGGCCTACCAGGCGAAGCTAATTCCTACATAATGAACCCTCTCGCATTTAGCGGGTGAATTAATATTGTTACCCAAAAAACTAGAGTTATAGCAGTTGTTGAGGAACTATCTTTTTCGGGTGCGCTAAAAGTCAGTGGATATTCTAAACAGATACCCCACCTCCTCCCCCTCTTCCTCGGCACTTCATTCGCAGACGATGCAATTTTCCTCTTGTCAAACCTGAAACTAACTGCCTGCAGTGCGTTAAAACTTGTGACATGCGTCTGACCGCGGGGGCCCGCCTGATGAGGGGCCATTCATTGTGGCGCCACTGCAGCCTTCCAGGGCGGGGCGCAGCCGGGCGCAGCCAGCGGGGGCGCTGTTCACTTGTGTGGGCGAAATGCGAGCTCAAATGACGCGTATTATGTGAGTTGGAGGGGAGGAACAGGGGGGAGGGGGCATGTCCTTACCAGAGTCAGTTTCTATGCTCTGCCTGTGTGCGTGTGCGCCTAGGATGCAAAGAGTTGGTTATTGAGGGGTAGAGCCACCAGCAGCAAAAGGGTCGAGGTTTGGGCCGAACTAGCGGGGAGCACTATAGAAGTTTGTGGTTAAGAAGCGGGGATGCTGCTGAACTAGGTGGTAGAGAGAAGAAGTTGCTGGCGAGTTACACATTAGAGGCAGAGGCGTTTCCTTCTGATGCCCACCTATCCTATACCTTCCTATGACTGTACTGTCCTCCACCAGTTGGTATGCCAGGGCAGGCGATTGCTGCAACTCGCGCTCGGGGTAGATCCCGCCCGGTGAGCGTTACCGGCGAGCAGCACTACACCGGTAGCCGGCGCGGTACAGTGTCGGGGCTAAGCGAATCTCGTACGAGCTGAGCGCGGCCCTTTCCCGCCGCCCCCTCCTCAATAATTGATGGGCCCCATACTCGGCTCAGCCGGCCGGCCGGCCTGTATTGTGTGCCCTCTGTGCCCCACGTGGGGCTCGCCTGCAGGTCCAGGAACAAACAGCCTGGCAACCCTTCAGTCCAATTCACTTAGCCCCGGCGGCGGCATTAACTAAGGTGCCCCCCCCCCCCCCCCCCCCCCCTTCAGGTCGGTCACGTAGAATGCCCCCAAGTAAATTTTTCCTTGTTTCAAGTGCATGCTG
>NW_026267188.1:646837-647097 GCF_000697945.3 Frankliniella occidentalis | reverse complement strand
GTGGGGGGCGTGGCGGGCGGACCATGGCGGGGCGGGCCGGGGCGGGGCGGGGCGGGGCGGGGCGCGGCGTTAACGTGGGGAGAAGGTGATGGATTCCTTGAGGCCCGAGTGCCGCTGGTGGTGGGCCCGGGCCGGCCCTGGCCGCGCACTCTGTCCAGCCCCCACTTCATTCCCCGTGAAATGGCCCTATTAGTCTTGAGTGGGAATCTGGCTGCAGACAGCTGGCCAGCTCCACCCTATGAGGGCCCCGGCCCCGCCCC
>NW_026267188.1:642831-646333 GCF_000697945.3 Frankliniella occidentalis | reverse complement strand
GTACAGAGTACTCGGTATTACACAGAATTACCTGGTATTACCGGGTATTACGCCGGTATTACACGCAAAATTTTGCCAATTTATAGCATTTTTGTAATTATTCGGTATTACATTACAAGTAATACCCAGGTGGAGTGTACAGGGTATTACGGAAGTGAATACCCCCTCGGAAGGGTATTTGGTGCACAACCTGTAGGCCTATTCCTCGCAAATCTTCCCAGAGAAGGACCGGGAACGCACTTCATGTATTTTTCCCTTTTCGCTTGTGCCACTTGCATTCCTGTTCTCATAAGAACATAAACTGTACTATGTAGCAAACCCAACTGTTTGGATGCACTGGAAATGCAAGTGTGTGAATGTCGCTCACCTGCAAGTGAGCGACATTCCATTCGTACACTTAGGGGGGTAAACGTGTGAATTTTCTAGGAAAAAATTCACACCTTTACCCCCCTAAGTGTACGAATGGAATGTCGCTCACCTGCAGGTGAGCGACATTCACACACTTGCATTTCCAGTGTGTCGCACATTTGTCGGCGCATTGCATGTAATGTCACACACCTAAAAGTGTGTTGATGCGACATAAGGGAGGCAATAACTCCCTTTTGAAGTGTACACATGATTCCCGAAATTCTTGATTCCCGGTGATTCCCGTCCGCTTCGGGGGGTTTTAGTGGTATAAACGCTCATTTCGACTGATTTGTACTTATTTTTCTAGTTTCCCGCTTTATTCTAAGCGATTTCTATTGATTTTGATCAATTTTTATCCTGATGATTCCCAGACAGGTGTACACATGATTCCCGGAGTTATTGCCCCCTCGTGCGACATTCACTACACAGTTTCCCCGCAGTGTGTTTTGCTTTCGAATATTGCGATGTGATGGATGGCGCGTGCGCTGTGTGTAATAGTGTTGCAGGGCAGACGTGATGTGATTGTGTTTTCTTTTTTGAAAAGGGGTGGTAGGGGGTTGGGGGGTGGTGGCGTGAAGGGGTAGAGGCGTGAGCAAGAGGGAGGGGTGGTTGGGAGAGGGAGATGGGGGTATAAAGGGCCGGCCACGCATTAGCGCCGTATTCTACACACGATGTGCATTTGGAATTTTATGCCGCTCCGGCCCGGGAGCGGAGCTCGGCAGAGAAAAAAGACGCGAGAGGAGGAGCCGGCCGGCACGGCCTATATGTGTGTGTAAGGGGATTAGTCGACCCGCACGCATGGCGAGCAGAGGACGGCCGGCGAGCTGGCTAAAGGGACACCACACACACGCCCGTGTTCATTTTAATTTGCAAAAGACCCCTCTTGGTGTCTTTGAGGGGAAAAAAAGTGTGCTATGCAAAAAGGGATGAGGAGAAAAAAACAACACACGAAAAAACGACAACAACCTGGAGAACGTCGACGACCTGTGAGGACGTCGGAGTGGAAGGACAGGATTAGCGTGGGTGGCGGAAGGAGCGCGTCGAGAGGGACAGCCGGACCAGGGGACCACCTTATTCATCAAAAGGAAGAGAAATACTAATTGAAGCTCCCCCCCAAAAGTGTGTGCTTTCCTGTGCAAGGAGCGGTTGTGATTTCGCTCCCCCGCCCACACTACCCTCCTCCAAGCTGCATTGAATGGAGGCGCCCCGCGGGGACTTCTTGCGCCGTCGGGTCCGGGTCGGGGTTGTGTATGTCACTGGGTTAGTGGATCGGCTTCTTGCCGGGGTCCGTCGTGGAGGAGACGGGGAGACGGTTCGGTAATCCCTCTGGCGGGGCCGGCGGGGGCGGCGGCTCTGTAAGACGCGCCGCCGCCGTCCCGGGGCGCCCCCAAGCCCCTCACGACCCTATTAGCTACCAGCACAGCGCCGTGCGGCCCCGCGTGGCGCCTACCCCCCGTATGAGAAATTCAAAGTTGTGCTAATCTCCCGCCTCTGCCGCCGTCTCCCCCGCCAGCCAATCAGGGCGGCGCCGCCCGTCACGTGACACGGGGTAAGGGACCTCGCGGCGGCGGCGGCGCCGGGCGTCTTCGCGGCGTGACAGACGCGGACATGATGAAAGGCATTAACATAAATATTGCCTATTTTGCTAAATCGTTCCCGCCGATGATGAAATTAATGCTAATTTATGCAATCTACGGACGCAAATTTGTGCCGGCGCCGGTGTGTTGTGCGCGCGTGACGTGGTATGTGTGTGTGTGTGTGTGTGTGTGTGTGTGTGTGTGTGTGTGTGTGTGTTGCGCCGGCTGGGGTAGCGGTTTTGCCTCGTCCCCCGCTCCGCGCGACGTAAATTGGCAAGCGCAGCACTCTTTTACGAGGTTCCTCGCGGCTCTGCCACGCCCCGCCACGACGCCTAGCACCCCAACAACGCCCCGGCCCTTCTTTCCCCTCGCGCTGCTCTGTGCCGCATTTACCCTTTACGGTCAGCCGGGAATATATGACTCGGTGCGCCGTACGTCTCATCCCCTTCCGCGGTTCACTCCAAAAGTGAGGGGCGCCGTGCAAAGTTCAACTCAAGCTTTTCTATTATATTTCCATGGCGTGCTGATGATGACTTATTCAGAGCAGATGGCAATCACTCGCCCTCTCCAAAACGAAGTATATAACCCTGGTTTGTGTCATCAACTTTTTTTTCGATTTTTTTTTGTAAACCAGCGTCGGAAGCTTTGGTCACTGTGTAGGTTGCAGGGTGCAGGGTGGAGCAGGAGCGCAGTCGTTGACATGTGACGGCCGTAAGTACCCCGCGCCTGGCCAGCCCCCTCCCCGGCGCGCGGGGTATTCACCGTCTCGTCGCCGCGGCGCTATTCCAGCGCGCTATGAGCGGCGGGGAGTTGGGAAGGGGACAGAGTCCTGTCGTTACCCACCCCCCTTTCGGGCCGTAACCGCGGTGGTGGCGGCAGCAGCGGCAGCAGCGGCAGCAGCAGCAGCCTCGGCTGCTCACATCCCCGCGACCACGCCGGTCTCATTCGAGTCTCGTTGTTGTCCGTCATTACCATTTAGAGAAGGCGTGGTGGCCGGGGCGTGTTAGCAAGGCCTAGTAGCACTAGTAGCACTTAGGAAGAGGGAGTGAGGAGAGAGAGAGAGAGAGAGAGAGGGGGGGGGGAAGAGAGAGGAGGGGGGAGATTTGATATGAGATATATTTGATATTTATTTACTGTTCAAGTACTCAAGACTAAAAAGTCTTATAACAGTACATCATGATACCATCACGCTTGATTTCAGAGAGAGAGAAAGAGGGAAATAGGAGCCCTGAGAGGCAGAGGAAGCGTGGATAGGAGTGAATGCCAAGCAGAGGAGGACAACTCTTGGCCGTGCTCGGCTCACAACTTTTTCGAGATGATTGAAACACGCTTGGAGGGAGTCGTCGAGTTGTTCTCGTCCTCCCCTCGCTCAGGTGTGCGATGCGCGCACGTGCTCGGGCTCATGCTCGGGACACGTGGCGGCAGGAGCAGACCGTATCCATCCATCCATACGTGTGTGCCAGAGCCTCCAAGTTTTGTACTCTGTGTGCTTTCCTGTGCAAGGAGCGGTTGTGATT
>NW_026267188.1:639449-641857 GCF_000697945.3 Frankliniella occidentalis | reverse complement strand
GGGCCTCCCCCACAAAAGGCCCCGTTCGCGACGGCCTGCTGCTTGCAGTGAGAGTAACGCCTCCCGACACCCTGTCCCATTAGCAACCGCACCGACCTGCTATCTCTGTATCCGTTTCTCTTTTCCTCCTTCTCGTCTTGAAATCAAGTTGTCGAAGGACGCGCGCCAAAGTGTGAAACTGTACAAGAAGTCCCCCCTCTCTTTCTCTCGCACTCTCTCGCACTCTCTTGCCCTCGCCGTCGGGCCGGCCTGGAGGAGGCGACTGACATGCAAAAGAGGCCCCACGTCGTCGTGTAGCGCCGTTTTGCCAACTTGAAAGGAGGGGACCGGGTGGTGACTTTTGCGCGGCGACACCGACCCCGTCGGCGGCGGCACCCACCCTCTCCCCGGCCCGGCCCGGCCCTTGTAGAGAGTGTTTGATCCAAACTTTCCGCTAGCGGTAAGACTTGACTCGTGCCGCTGCCGCTCGCGAGTTGTTCGACAAAGGATTTTGTTTGCTGTCGTCGAGAGGAACGGCGATGGAAGCAGCGGCAGCGGTTGCGGCAGCGGTGGCGACAGCGGAGCCGGCCTAAAGATCCTGGCCGTCTCCTACACCGGTCGGACGGTTGTACGCTTCACTGCAGCAGTTCGACGGCAAACGGCTGCGGGCTGCGGGTGTTTGATTTGCAACAGTGTGCTTCGCTAAACCACCAACATATTTTGCGAGTCTCGTCACTGCGGAGGGGTCCACGGTGCTGCTGCTGCCTCCGCTGCCGCTCCAAAATCTTTCGCCGGGAACATTCTCTGCGGGGGGGAAACTTTTTGTATGTATAGCCACAGATATGCCTTCGGGCGACAGGGGCGGGGCTGGGTGGGGGGCGAGGGGTGCGCTGCTGCACGCTGCTGCGTAAAGTTGCCGACTCACCCGTCATATTCTTTGACCCCCCCCCTTCCCCCACCCTCCAGGGCCACCCCTTCTCCCATTCTCCGTGCGCTCAACCCCCACCCCTCCTTCCTCACGATCCATCCACAAGTCGATGCCATGCCCGCGTGCGCGTAAGAGCGCGCAGATTTTCGCGAAATCACATGAAAAGTTACAATAATTTTCCGATGCCTGCCTGCCTGCCTGCCTTTTCCCCCAGCGTCCCCCAACTCTCCCTGTGCCTGGCGGGTGCCGACCCCCACCCCGCCTCCCCCGCCTTTCTGCCCCTCCCACGCTCCCGGGCCGTTTCCGCGAGGAATGTGGCGCTGCTGACACGATCTAGGCGGGCCGACTGCTGCAATATTGCATTCCTTAGCCAACATTGGAATAAATTAACTGGGCGTGTCAGTCTATCCACGTAATAAAAGTAGTCGCGGTGGTGGTGGTGGTACGAGTGCGGGAAAGTGCTTCGGCAAACGGGTTACGGGGACCCGCGGGGAGGGGAGTCGACTCCAGAGGCACCCCGCTCGCCTCGGGGCGATCCCCCTCGAGGCCAGGTCCCGCGCTGACCGCCGCTCTGCTGTCGCGACTGGGCTGACTTTTTGACGTTTCCGACAAGTGTGTTATAATATAATGTTGTCGTTGGGAGTAAAACTTTAATAAGTATTTATGGGACGCGGCAGGGGGTATGACTTCTCGCCGGCGCTACGCGTTTGTGGGCCAGGCCTGCTGGGCTATGCGTCTTAACCCTACTTTATCTTAATTCCCCCCTCTCTCCCCTCTTCTCTCTCCCTCCGTCCCCCGTCCCTCTCTCTTTTCCTTTCTCTCTCCCTGTGCGTTGCTGCCCCGTAAGGCATCCCTGCGTGTGCGACAAAGACAGACAACGCAGCGCGGCCACTTATTGCATGCAGGCGAGCAATTAAATCCACCCCTTGTTGTGGGCCGTTTAACTGTGACCATTCTGATGACTGACCCCTCTCCCTCCCCCGCCCCCCGCCCTCACCCCTTCCCCATGCCCAAGTGGCACAGAGCGGACATACTTCGCCGTTTAGTAATTATTTATTCGCTTCAGTTGAGCGGAGTGCGCTGGCGTCACGCTCGCCGCGGTCAAACGACCGCACGACGGAAACAATTATTTAGTAAATTTTATTTGGAACAATAAATAGAAATAATAAAACTGTTCAGATACAAATTTTTCCTGCACAAAATAACGGAACGCAAAGGCAAATAGGCGCACCGTGAGTCCGGCTCCAATATTTAGTTATAATACACGACGCGGTGTTGTGTCGGAATAATCGCGAAAGATTCAAAGTCGATCGGCAAACTGACACGACGCCCGGGAACATATGAAATGATGATTTACTTTTTTTTTTCCTCGCCTCTGTCAACGGTGTGAGCGATGTGTCGCCGTATTGGCTGTCGCCCACCGAGGGGGTCAGCGCCACACCCATGTTTGCACGTTCGCGATAAAACTGGAGTTTGGGAGTGAGAGAGGAGGGGGGTAGGG
>NW_026267188.1:637701-639399 GCF_000697945.3 Frankliniella occidentalis | reverse complement strand
CAATTCCTAATTTCCTCCTTCCATTGCCTAAAGCGGAAATGCCAGGCTGGCGCAACTTTTCGCCATAGAGCACAGCCAAGATCTCCCTTGTTAATTTTTCTGGGTCGCCAGCCGCAGAAAAAACAGCTTTCGCCTTGCTCGCCTTCTTCACATACAAGCCAGATCCTGAAGAAAGCTCTACCTGTAAGTAACAAGAAAAGAACCCGAGATTAAATTTAACACAACAGTTTCAGTAGAGCAAGCAGATATAGTACCTTTTTGTGGCCACTTTCAATCATCAGAGGTTGCAACTGTGATCCCTGAAACAAACCAGACTGCATAACAACCATGAAATGAGAGTCAATTTGTAATGGAAACTCACATACTTCACTCAAGGTGACAGCAGGACCAGCATCCATTGAGTCGAGTGAGGGAGAAACGGGTGCTAAGTTGCAAAAGCTGTTGAGGGTTAATAGAAATTCCATAGCTGCAGGGTTAACTGGAAAAAAGTGTAGGTTATTAAACAAGCGAACAGGCAGGCAAGGTCATAATAACAATGCTGATTGAACTTACTTCTATTTGTGAGAGATCTGCATCTGTCACAGGAATTCATTTCCTTAAGTGGAGTCTTACAAGTCTTGTCAGGTGAGACTTCTTCCAAACGTAATGGAGATGCATCATGACCACTTGCTTTTACAGGTGAAGAGCCAAAACCAGACATCAAGTTACGTTTGGCATGGGAAACATTACTTGATTTGAAGGCCAACTCATCACTTGTGGACTCAACTTGCTTCATGTTTGAATTGTCTATTCTTCTCTGTTGTAAAATAGCAGACTTCTCCGCTGCTTGTTGAGGAGGTAACTCGATACGCTCTCCCAAAGCCTTAGCAACTTGGATGGCTGTTGCAACAGTAGAGTCCAAGGGCTGCTTTGACAAACGTTTTGACTCTCCCGAAAGAGAGTTATATTTCTTCAAAAACTTCTCTTCAGCAGCGACCAACGTCTTGGGACATTCTACAATGAAAAGTTACAATGAGTAAAGGGCAGGAAGTTAACTGCAGTGACATCCATAACCATAATTAACACAATTGCAAAGCATTTTCAGATGTTAGGTTTCCCTACAGAAATGTGCTATGAAGCAAAGTACAGGTTAGGTCCACAAAGGCAGGAAGTTAACTGCAGTGACATCCATAACCACAATTAACACAATTGCAAAGTGTTTTCAGGGGTTAGGTTTCCCTTCAAAAATGTGCTATGAAGCAATGTACAGGTTAGGTTCACAGAGGAGACGCAACTCTAAGGCGAAACAAAAAGTGCCAAAACGAAGATGAAATGGGCTGAGGCTTGCCGTACGGAACACATTCTTGCACTTCGGGCACCAAAACGTGAAACGAGTCAAAAATCCACACTTACTTGCTATTTTAAGTATCTGCGCCGGGTATGACGAACCATCTTGCCACACAACTTTGGTCAGTTTTCCAGAGTCCCGATCGCACTCAGGAACAGCTCCGATATCCACGACACTCGTCTTGCGGTCATCGACCCAGAATACCAAAGCCTTCACCGACATGGTTGAAACAATCAACTAAAATATCGTAGCGACTAACGCGGAGAAAGTGTTGTCAGACGCCTACACGAAAAGCACGAATAGGCCACAGCAAGGGTGCTCACTTGCAATCATAGCCAGGTGCGTTTTACGGTGGGTTAAAAGCATTTGGG
>NW_026267188.1:636574-637651 GCF_000697945.3 Frankliniella occidentalis | reverse complement strand
GGGGGAGGGCCCGGGCTCGGCTGAGTTATGGGGTATTTCGGTGTCTGGGCGTATATACAACAATGTGTCGTAATTTTTATATCTTTAATCTCACTGACCATTTGTTGCTGATACGGCCCGGGCAGGGCCGAGTGCGTTCACAGCGACAACTCCATTCGCTGGGACACTTTCACGTCGGTGACGAACTCTTCAGGGCCCGACCGTCCCACTTATATGTTCTTAGAACATGCCCAATATTTTCTAAAGAGGGGAACTCGGTGCACCTAAAGTGAACTCGTACTACCATTGTCACCTGTCAACACCCCTGCTCGACGCTGCGCGCTCTCCATTCGTTCGTTCTCTCTCTTGCGGGCCGTCTGCATATGTCCCTTTTCGGCCGTCCAAATAAGTGCCCCGCTCACATGAGGGGGAGAAAAGATACAAAAAGCGCGGTGCGGGGCATCGACGGCGGGGCCGCGCCCTTTCAGGGATATTGATTTGGCTCTTTTCTTTACTTTTATGTCGGGGATCACGTCACCAGCGCCATAAAGGGTCCGCCACATGCGACGTGCCATCTCATCCTCCCCCGCAGGCCCTGCCCCGCCGCGACTGTCGACCCCGCCGGCTACACCGCTACAACCATATTCAGCCGCTACTTTGGGATTGGCTACGTGGTGCGGTGGACGGGATGGCGGTTACGCCCTTTACCCCCCGCTCCCTTCTGTCTCCCGCCCCCTCCCCATAAGCTGCCGCCCGTACTCTCTATCGCAGATGTAAGTGCAACGTTTTACTCTCGACATACGTGTAAAACGTTTTACAGGTCGCGCAAGGCTCTAACCTGAACGAAGTGCGCCGCCCGCCGGCTGGCGTCGAGGGTGCACTGCACGGTCATGGTGCCCTCGCCCGCCAGACAGCGCTGTCCACTGGGTGGCCTACCCTAGACTCGACAGGCGCCGGCGACACCTGCCCGTCGAACAGCGCTGTCCACCGGGTGGCCTACCCTAGACTCGACAGGCGCCGAGCGACACCCACCCGTCGAACAGCGGTGCTCACCGGGTGGCCTACCCAAGACTCGACAGGCGCCGAGCGACACCCACC
>NW_026267188.1:635148-636021 GCF_000697945.3 Frankliniella occidentalis | reverse complement strand
TGACGACCAATAATTTCTTTTAATTATTTTAATGGAATCGAGATCCACGCACTATAGGCTTCGAAAGCAAGCACATGGACTTGTGATTCAAGAAAATTTGAGTGATAGTGATGTATCAGACGACGAGGAACCGGAGGCTATCAGATTTAGGCCCGATCCTGAGGTTGAAGAACATCAATACCAAGGTATTTCTTTGGTTTGCTTTCGTTTCTCCATCGCAGATTTCAATTTCAGTATCGCAATCCTCTGTTTTAAACATAAAATGTTTTAAAATGGTTAATCTCTATTTCAGGTGTTTACGACAACAGACAGGGTAACCCTAACCAACAAAACGACACCGATGATGAAATTGGTGTTGTTGCAGAAGATGAAGAGGCTCAAGGTTTATACTCATATTTTATCAGTGTTATAGAAAATTAAAATGCACACAGCTCATAACGTAATAATTCAACTGTTTTATAGCTGTCGACAATGTAGTGGGAAATCAGAGACAACTAAATGATAATATAGATGAGAATCGTGTTGCTGGTGATGATAATGCAGAAGGTTTGTCCGAGTTCTCCATCCACTGTTGCAATCTACTTTAATTTTGTTTAGTCTTGTACTAATACGTATCACATTATACAACAGATGTTGCCAACAACGTGGCGGATAATCTGAACGATATCATTGATAATAATCTTGTTCCTGGAGTTCAAGATGCTGCAGGTCAGTAGGAATTCTTCATCTACTATTTGAAACGTATAAAAGGTACACAACTGACATAGTTAATACCCATTTCAGATGTTGAAAACGTAGGACGTAATCTGGACCAACCAATTGATGGCATTGTTGAGAATCTCAATGTTCAGGAAGCAGATGGTAAGTAAAACC
>NW_026267188.1:634579-635098 GCF_000697945.3 Frankliniella occidentalis | reverse complement strand
GTTTTTTGCTCCAAATATCCCTCTACCGCATTAACGGTTCAAAATAGAGCAAAACGGACAAAATTTTGGCCCAAAGGGCACTATTTTGACGAGTTACCCCTATGGACACTGCTTTACATTTTTCAAAAAATATTTTTTTCTAACACCTTTCTCCTACCTTATATAGGGGAAAACTAAATGTCAGGTTTAGGAAAAATTATAAGTGCCATCCGATTTCTACATATATAACCTTCAAATTTTCCAAGTTTCAACGAAATCGGGGATTTACACCTGAAAAGGTTCCCTTGTCAGTGCCGCGACGGGACTCCCTGCTGGCGCAGCACGCAGCAGCAGCGCGCGATACGACTGACTTTACTCTAATTGAATGGCCCTCTTACCGTTACTTTTCGGGAGGATCTCTCCCGCGCCGCCAGCGCCACGCCCCCCCGCGTTGCACCGTACGTGCTCGTGCATATTTATAAGGCGTGCTGGCTGCGCGCGACGGACACGCATGGCGGGCGCCGGGGGTGGGAGCGACCG
>NW_026267188.1:632778-634529 GCF_000697945.3 Frankliniella occidentalis | reverse complement strand
GCACCGTACGTGCTCGTGCATATTTATAAGGCGTGCTGGCTGCGCGCGACGGACACGCATGGCGGGCGCCGGGGGTGGGAGCGACCGGGGGTGACGCCCGGCGCGACCAGAATCCGGCCGCGCGTCCAATTTTCGAGGTGAATCCACTTAGGTGGGGCGTATAGTTACACGGCCGGATGGGGAGAGGGGGGGGAGTGGGAGTGATCTGATGAGCGGGCCGGGCATTGACTCCGCGTGCGGGCTGTACGGCCTGCGCCCACAACCAGCCCTTATAGGTAACTGGTAGCGAGGACCGGAAACCCTAGTGTGTGACTGTCGCTCACTTTTGTGTGTGTGAACGACATTCGCAGACATGGTGGCACAAGTGTGTGGATTTCTAAGGAAAATTCACTATTTTACCACCTTGTGAGCTCGAAATGGCACGCACACATCTATCAGCGTGCGCCATTCACACACTTGCGTCCAGTCGTTGGCTGCGCCGTGTTGCGGCGGCAGTGCGGTATAACCCGGAGAGGAGTCAGCGCCCCAGTGTGTGTCGAGGTCCTCTAGTTTGTCAAGGAGTCCATCAGACGCGCGGGGCAGAGGGGGGAGGGGGAGAGGGTTGGGACGGCTTTGGTCCGCCCCATCCGTCAGTCACTTGACTCGCCGCCGCTGCTGCCCTTCTCTCTCCTCGCCCCCTCACCCTCTCCCTGCTGTGTCGTCCGACCATGGCTAGACCCGGGGGACCGGTCAGTACACAGCAGAAGACGTAATGCTGTTAAATAGTAACGCGTTTATTAGTTTTCTCAGTTGTCATTGTGCGTTTTAGTACCACCCCGCCATTTTTTCTCAACTCTACCTCTCATTTTTTTACGTAGAGTAAAGAAGGCTGGGCAAGATGGACGACCGCTTGTTCCAATTCTTCATCTTTATTCTTGAGGCGGAGGCGGGGGGCCTCGATATCAAATCAAATCTCATTTCAGAGATGCCGCTTCCTCGCCGCCCCTTCATGAGCCTCTGATGAGCCCCCCGGACCCGGCTGGCCTGGCCGCCAGCGCTGTGTCCGTTAAAGATATTGAAAAGAAACGCAAGGCGGTGTGGCCGCATTCAGGGCCGCACCGCCTCTGAAAGCCTGTGATTTTCTCCAAAGATATTAATTATTTCCTTCTCCCCCCCCCCCTTTTTCCCTCCCTGCTTTCCATGTCGTCGCTTTTTCTCTTCCCACCGCGGCCTCGTTCTCCCGTCCTACTCGTCAAACCCGCGCAGTGTTCGACGTAATGTGGGTCGCTTCTAGTGTCCGCGCGGCGGTCATGTCATGTTTTAATTGGAACCTCCAAACCCTGCAAATCAAAAACAAATGTACTTGTAGGGATGAATGGCCAAAACCAATATTTGTGAAAAGAACTTGTATTAAGGTTTCAAATACCAAACTTGAATTCTCGTCGTTGCGCTATATTTTGACGTAATATACACATCGCCCTGATTGATTTCTCTTTCGAAAGTCACGTATCGGTGATAAGAACAAATTGAGGGGGGTGTAGTGCACATAGTCGTACAGTATGTTTGTGGGCTGGGGCTCGTGCTAGCCGTGATTTAGTCGTAACCCGACTACCACCGCGCCCGCCGGCCGAACCCCGCCTAGTCCCTCGTTGGCGCTCGGGGCGTGGTGGGGCGGGGCGGTCGGGCGGGCCGGCGGGAGAGGAGCCTACTTGAGCCTTCGCCGACATACAAAACGGTGAATTATGCGCAGAAACGTGATCGTCGCTGGGGGT
>NW_026267188.1:621123-622218 GCF_000697945.3 Frankliniella occidentalis | reverse complement strand
AAACCTAAAGCCAACACTTTTTTGGCACCTTTTCACACCAAAATGGGTGATTTTTACCAGAATGGTCATATGTTTAATCGTCCTAATGGCCAGCCTATTCTTGTTAAGGGTGTTGTGCTATGTGGTACTTGTGATATGCCTGCTAAAAGTACTTTTTTGCGCATTAAGCAATTTAATGGTTACTATAGTTGTCCAAGGTGTTTGCAGAGAGGGGAGCAGTTTGAAGGCACCACAGTTCACGTGTATAGGTACACTCCAAATGCCCCTTTAAGAAGCAATGATTCTGTTGAAGAGCATGGCAGAGTAGCTATTGCTTCGGGCTTTGCTTGCTATGGTGTTAAAGGGATTTCACTTTTGTACCGCATGGTGTCTAATCTCATTAGGTCCACTGGTATTGATGCGATGCATGGAATTTTCTCTGGACAAGGAAAGGCTCTTTTACATTATTGGTTCAGTTCTGATTACAAAAATTCAGATTTCTCATTGCATCACTTAGTTGACAGTGTTAATGCTAGACTTAAACAGTTTAAAGTGCCAAGTTTCCTAAATAAGTTTCCTCAGTCAGTATCTGACTTGAGCTCGTGGAAGTCACTTGATTTCAAAGTTTGGTTATTGTATTACTCAATCCCAGTACTGTCAGGCCTCATGTCCGATCTTTATTTAGATCATCATATGCTCCTTGTTTCTGGTGTTTTTATCTTAAGTCAACGAAGTATATCTCCGGGGCAGATTCATCAAGCTTCTGTTTTATTGAATAAGTACGTTTCAGACTTTGAAACTCTTTATGATCTTAGGTTCATGGGAATCAATGTTCATCAGCTAACACATTTGGCTCAGTGTGTGGAAGATCTGGGTCCACTTTGGGTGTATTCATGTTACTTTATGGAAGACTTAAATGGCAAAATTTGCAAATTCATCCATGGTTCAAGTCATGTTGGTGTTCAAATTGCTTCTGCAACCATCAAAGTGCAACATCTAGAATGCTTAATCTCTTCATTAAATCATGTCTCACCAGCACGCTCTTTTTGTAATAAAGTCCACAAATTTGGACAAAATTTTAAGGTTGCAGAGGTTATCAGTCCAGGGATCCATGTG
>NW_026267188.1:617092-621073 GCF_000697945.3 Frankliniella occidentalis | reverse complement strand
GGGTCGGCCGAGGGGGCTTTAGCGTTCTCGGACTCGGCGGTGGGCAATGACTATCGGCCCTTCGTGCGCATACCTCCAAGGCTGACTGTTAACCCCGCGAGCGCGACGTTTACAGGGCAACAGACAGGTTCCATTTTCTGCGAAAAATACATATTGACTAATGCCATGTTTCAGTGTGTACTTTTTACAATCAATATTTGGACAATGGACACATTACAAATAATACAGTTTTATAAAGTTTTAAGTTGTTGAGTTTGTAATAATTTAATGATTTTGTCGTAAAATACTGTACCCTACTTCGTAGTCGAGGGGGTATTCACTCTTGTAATACCCTGTACCACCTCACCTGGGTATTACGCGAAATTACGTGTAATGTACCGAAAAATTACAAAATACGCAATAAAACGGCTGATTTTTGCTTGTAATACTGGTATAATACCCGGCGATGGCACAACGTAATTCAGTGTAATGCGGAGTACTCTGTATACAAGTGTTTTGGCTGTGAATACTCTCCTCGTTAATAGTGTTGCCTACTTTCTAATAAGGGTGGGCCTGAATGTTGCCCCCCATATGTGTGGTCCCCACGACCTGCTGCGCTCACGGGGGCGCTCACGGGGGCACATACACACAAGGGCGCGCGGCGCGCTGCTGCCTCGCACATCGCCATCTGAAAACCTTGATAAGAAACCTCACAAGCGGACGCGATTCCGCGCGGACAAAAGCGCCGACAAAGGGCGTGGCGCGGCGCGGCGCTGCGGCAGATAGTCGTATTTGTCCAGCAAACATGGCCCCGGACGAGGCCCCGGCCCTACAAAAGGCTTGGGAGGGCTCCAGGGCCGCGGCTCCAGCCGGCTGCTCCGGCTGGGCTGGGCTCCAGAGGACTTATCCTGCTCCGCTGCACCTGTATGCCATGCGACGTTATGCCAGCGGCTGTGTGTGTGTGTGTGTGTGTGTGTGCGTGCGCGCGCGTGTGCGTGTGCGTGATGCTCACCTTGCACGTTGATGTTACGCGAACCTGTGGTGGTCGCTTTTCCACAGGTAAAATCCTTTCCTTGTATTACACTCACGAGGTTTGTCCCGACCGGGTCTCGACTGTGCCTGCGGTGCACAATACGAACACATAGTTTGCCGTGCAGTTTGCAAGGATTCTGACAGCTTCAAAGAATTTCTTTCTGCAATACGATCTCATTCTTTGCCACGCTTCAAAAAATATAGCTTGCAAGCATTTTAGAGTGAGCTAATACAAATCAATCTGGACTGGTATTAGTTCACATTCCATATGTATTCGCCTCCGTAGCCTCCATCTAGATTAGTAGCAATTTTTCCGTCCCTGGCCATCTTTCCTTTGCCTGGATTTTTTTCCACGCTATGTCGTGCGCTGTTTGATCAGATCTATCATGTGTGATAGAGCACAGCTGGAATGTGGAACATCTGCTGCTAGTCCGTGGCAAAAAAAAAAGGTAAAGACGTCAAAAGAGTGGTCGAGCTTGTGCTGCTGTCGGGCTTTTCGCGGTATGGCGGGGCTGGGCGAGGAAGCGGCGGAGGGAGCCGCACCCCACCGTCGGGTATAATGCCCGTCCAAGTTTCGCTCCGCCCGGCCGTGTGTCTATCATAGAGAGATTCGATTTCTTTGAAGGATTCCGACCTTGATCCCCGCACCGTGGCCCGACGCCTCATTCGCTCAAAGGCTCTAGCCGCCGAGGCGGGGAGGGTGGTGGGAGTGGTTGGGTGTGAAAGCAGCGTATAGTGCGGGAGGAGGAACTGTTCAAGATAAGAGCGAATAAGGTGGCGGGTGAGGGAAAAAAATATGGCAGGATGTTCGGGGGAAAAAAGTCCTTACCTCTGCTGTTGCTGCTGTCCGGCCGGCAGCGCTAATGCAATAACGAGCACATGCCGGGCCTCCTGGAGCCGCGCTGGAGCGAGCTGCGCGTGCTTCTTTTGGCCCGGAGACCCTCGTCGCACACATGCGCGGACACGGGTCCGTCGGACCCTTATTACGGAAATAATAATTTTTGTGTTTTCTCCTCTGGCCCTGATTGCGGCCGTTATATTTAATTTAGGTATTTATCGTCGTCGTTAACCGGGACGAGGTGCTGGAGGGCTCTTCGCATGCGCTCCGTGGACGCCCTGGCACTGCCCGGCCCCCCTGGCGGTTGTCGGCCAGGGCCCGCCTGGGCCTGCTGGGCAAAGGTTTGCGGTCACGAGCTAAATAAAAAGTCGACGCAGGGCATTATTTTTCTCCAAGACTGTTAAAACTGAACGTTCGTCAGGTGGTTCTGAATTTAGCAAATGCATTGTTTTTCGATTTTTGTTGTTTCTGTTTTAAACAGCGTACTGAGCACTGAGCACTTAGCTGCAATGTTTCACATTTTCGACGTTTGTTTTCCAGCCTGCAGAATTTTTCTTAGCTTTGCGGGTCGATGTGCAGGACACACGTTGTGTTGTGTGGTACAGAAAGGCGCATTCTCCCAACAAAGCAATGCAAAAAAAAAGCAAAAAAAAAAAGAAAAGAACGAAAGGCAAGGATGACTTTGCCTTAATTTACAGTCCGGAGGGGAAGCAGCCAGAGAGCGGCGAGAAGCAAAAGTTTATCCTCCCTCTCCATGTGATTCTCCTCTTCTGCTCTAAAAATACGCGCTTACCTCGAAGAAGGCAAATAAAGTGCCCGCACCCAGTTTTGCACCGTAACGTTTAAATTGAGGCCATATAAATGGAACCCCAAATAACACACACAAGCTTTGCTGGGGGGAAAGTATGGGTTTGTTTTTTTGTTGTGGCACATTACTCCGTTATCCACTTCCGACCGCAGACCACTTCAATCTCGCCCCTCTCTCCACCATGCCCCCGCTCCATACTGTACCCGTACCAGCTTTCACCTTCATCTCTCTCTCTCTCTCCCTCCCTCCCCCTCTCTCTCTCCCTCCCTCCCCCTCTCTCTCCCTCTCTCTCTCCCTCTCCCGGAGTGAGTGATTGTGGGGCACTGCGCTGACGGAGACGGATGGCCGGCCTGTGCAGAGCGATGAAGCACACTGTGTCGGAATTAAGCAGCAGCAGCGCATTCGAATTGGCCATTCCCCTCATCCCTTCCTCTCTCTCCCCCTCTCTCACACTCATGAGCATGGAATCACCACTGTCATCGCTCTCGCTCCCACTCCCCCTTGCACAAGCGCCCCTCCTTTCTATACACCCAGGTGATTTGGTGCCGCACATATGGCCCATATATGGTACCATATATGGGCCATATGTGATACCTCATATATGGTCCATATATAGTATAATATATGACCACATGTGGGACAATATATTCAAACATGTGGGCCCATATATGCTTATATGTTTACAAATATATGACAACATGTGACTCTTCAGCAACCTCCGGGCTTCTATGTCCTGAGGCCTGTAGCGTTCGATAAACACTTCGTCTACATCAACTTTTTGCTCTGATCACAATGGTGGTGTTTTCATTGTCATATCTGAAGCCGTTCTCGAGATATTGGGAAGGTGTTGGGGGTAATTTTTTTTTACTTCAAGAACTGATAGAGCTTATTATTATGATTTACTACATTCAGCTGTTTTACCCTGCGATTTATAGTTTAGGCGTGGCACCGCTTTGAAGTTGATACCCTATATATGGTCCACATGGTATCACATATGGTGCATATATGCTCCAAAAACTTAGTTGTAAGAAAGTATGACACCCTTTGGTGGGTGTCTAAAATGTCTTAGAACAATACATATGAATGAAAACTGCCCAAGGTAAATTTCGTAGAACAACCATCAGTACCTCACACAGCGTAAACCGCTGGACACAAGTAGACAGGTGTTATAATATTTAGTCGGGGTTACGGCATAAACGAGGGGGTGCTGTCTTCGAAAATCATTGTACAAGGCCGAAAAAATCACAAAAAAAATCAAACGCAATAAAAAAAAATCAAAAAATCAAAATCAAAATCAAAAAATCAAAAAAAATCAAAAAAATCA
>NW_026267188.1:614855-617042 GCF_000697945.3 Frankliniella occidentalis | reverse complement strand
CTTTAAGTCTTAATTTACATGAATGTTGGGAAATATTTACTCAGATGATCGCTTGGGACGCTTCAAGGGACCTTCCTGTTGTGATGCTGCTGTTTTGCGCTTCCCAGGTTTTTCTTCGTCACGGTTGGGGCTGGTGCGTGCTGTGTATAGATCAAATATGAAATAGATATTAGGTTCCGATATGTTACTGACATAAGATTTTCAATTGAATGAAACTCACAATTCTCTCCCAAATCCTGGGTATTGAATTCCCAATCAGTCATTTCCTCCCCATGCCATTTGCATAATCTATTATAGTATTCAGTTCCATTTAATTTTGCTTCAGCTCTGGTCACTGCGGGAACACAAAAGACAAGAGATTGACAAACTTCATGATGAGACCATACAACCTATACCAAAGAGAAAAGTGAACTTACCACCTGTGCCAAGCACAACGGCCCCCTTTCCTCCGACAGTAACTGGGAATCCACTCTCCACGCTCTCCACTGGCACTCGCAGACGCATGGACTCAAACTTCCGCTCGTCGAGCACCATGATAAAAGCATACATAGCAAAGAAATCTGCAACACAAAATATGAAATCAGAACGGTTTACAGAAAACAACTACAGTGGCAAAAGCCAGATGGGAACTTCTGTTTTCCCTTCGTTTATAAAATTGGAAAAGAAAATTAGGATGGGAACTGACAAAAAGCACACGTGCTTACCGGTATGGCTTGGTTATGGGACAATCAACACCGACTTTAGCGCAGGTGACGGACGTGATCGGTCTGAGGGAAGACGAGACAAGTGTGTCTGTGTTGCACGGTCTACGAATCGTGTGTGCGGCTGTGTCCGAATACTGGTCCGGGCTGTTGACACTGCGGCCGTGGCGAGCCGCGCCAAGCCGCGCCAGCGGGACTCTGGTACACATTCACATTCACGTCCTACCACCAACCACCACGTCAGACACCGAGACGGCCGCGAGCGCGAGTGCCTCGCGAAATGACAGGTCACGGGCCGCGAGGTCACGGTGGTGGGGCTGATCCGCGGACCTGCTCGCGAAGACATTGGCGACTAGGATAGCGCGGGTCGCGGAGTGTTCGAGTTTCCCTCGCCGTTACGGTCGCTCGCGAGTCACGGCCGCGGAACACCCCCACCGAGGGGATGCGTGACCTGTGGCTCACCCAGAAAGTACGCCTATCGGTCGCCGTTACGAACCCGCGACCCTCTGCAAGCTCTCATGGCGCCTGGTGGGTAGGCAACATCTGGTCTGCAGTGCACGCGTGTACTGCGGGATTGCCTACCTCGAGTCGCGCAGGCGTGCAGCTCCCGTAGATTGCCGACATTGCGAACACTGCTGCGGGGGTATCACGGTTCAATGCGTTGCGAGAGTGACTCGCAGTGTTACCCCCCCCCCTCCCCATTTCTCCCTCACAAACCCCTCACATCACATGCGTTGCCTGCAATAGGCCACGGCCACATTGTGGTCATGCTGTACTGGGTTAGGAACGAAGATAGTCAATAGACGGACTGATAGCGAACTTTTCCATCTATGATGACTACCGACGAACCTTGGCGTACTGTAAGCGCACTCGAGTCGCTCTGTTCGCTCACATAGCGACCCGGTGACGAACAAGAGTCGCTCTGTTCGCTCACATAGCGACCCGATGACGAACAAGAGTCGCTCTCGCGCGAACCTCCGGCGAATCTTGGAGATACGTCGCCCAGGAGCCTGGCGAACCTCGGTGACCCGTCAGCGCATCGGATGCGCACCCCGCGCGACCCTCCGCGAATAGAAAGCGAGCAGAAAACACACAGAAAGCGAACAAATCATTTTACGTCGGGCGTCCTCGTCCCCGCGGTGCTCCCGCCCGCCGCCGTCAACTCACACGGAGGGAAATAATTTGGATGGCCTCTCTGCGCGCCGTGCGGTCACCGCCATCGTCGGGTACACGAGCAGACACCCCTTACTCTCACAAGGAGACTTAGGTAAGTGTAAATTCCCGATTCGGTTCAAACTCGGTATATTTGCTTCTTGGCTATGTAGATGACGAACGCCGGTCGAATTTTGTGCTGAAGTTCACATCCCGGGGTACTTTATAGGAGCGTTTTGTGGAAAAAGTTTAGAAATTCGACATAAACTCATGGAAGGCGTTCTCAAATCGAAAAATGGAAGAGGAACTACCCCCCCAAAACCGCACATTCTGA
>NW_026267188.1:614042-614805 GCF_000697945.3 Frankliniella occidentalis | reverse complement strand
CCCCCTTGCACAAGCGCCCCTCCTTTCTATACACTCTAATTTCCCCCTACAATAAAACACTTTTGGGAGCAAACTAAATATATCGAGCCAAAACGCCTCCAATTTTTCTCCCGCCACCGCTTGTGGCTTTCACTATATATCCTCCGGTTGTACAGCACATTTGACCCTCGGACGCTCACACACACACACAGTACACACACACACAGCACACGGGATCGTTTCTGCAAATAATTGCCAGTGCCCTGGGATGTCCTGGAGAGCCGGGGGTGATATTGAGCGCGGCTATCGGGAGGTGGCGCGGCGCGGCGAGGACGCTCTGCGGCCGGCGGCGAGGCACGGCACAATCAAGAGTAATGAATATAAACGGCGGGTGTCGTCCCGTCCTCGGCCCGTCCTCGTCCCCGCGGCGCTCCCGCCCGCCGCCGTCACCTCACACGAAGGGAAATAATTTGGATGGCCTCTCTGCGCGCCGCGCGGTCACCGCCATCGTCGGGGACACGAGCAGACACCCCCTACCCTCAGAGTGCCATGTCTAAACAATCTGAATGTCGTGTCAGCTTCTTCTACAGTCCCGCTGCTTAAGTTTACAGTTATCCAAATTAACGGTTATTTACAAATCGGTGACGTTGGTTTTTCTTGACACTCTACAAATAACACACACAAGCTTTGCTGGGGGGAAAGTATGGGTTTGTTTTTTTGTTGTGGCACATTACTCCGTTATCCACTTCCGACCGCAGACCACTTCAATCTCGCCCCTCTCTCC
>NW_026267188.1:605757-613992 GCF_000697945.3 Frankliniella occidentalis | reverse complement strand
CAAATTAACGGTTATTTACAAATCGGTGACGTTGGTTTTTCTTGACACTCTACTAAACACTCCTGTTCTTCCAGTTCCGCTGACCGCTGGTACTCAGGGCGGTAGAGAGACCACAGGGGTTGTTTATGGTCTTGTCCAGGGCCGCTTGACTCCCGCGTTGCTCAGCGGTTTCGGCGCGGGCCGAGCCGGAGAGTGGTGCCTGCTTCTGGGTGTCTGCTGCTGGGTGGTCACTTCGGGTCACGTGGTGGCGTGGCCTGGTCCGGCACTCGCCCCGGCGCACGCGTGCTGCCCCGAGGGCCTCCTTCCCTCCGGTTCGTCTGTCTCTCTCGCTCCTCTCCACTGGGTAGCACCGGACAGGCAGGCGGTACCAGAAAGGAAAGGGGTAGGTGGGGGGGGGGGGGTGCACGTGGCCAGAACTGCTGCACCCTTCATGTCCGACCGTCAGCAGCCTCTGACCGATATGAGAGGGAGAGACAGTGTGGGCGGTATATACTATATCGTACGTAACTCCACCTCGTGCCACCCTGAGATACGCCAGTCTCTGGGTGCTTGATGTTTACCTTGGGGCCCCGGCGCGGAAACAATTGAAAGTAATAAAGCCGTCCCCGGCAAACAGCAGCAATAGCAGCAGCAACAGCAACAGCAGCAACAGCAACAGCAGCAACAGCAGCAACACAAGGGGTGGTGGTCCACGCGGCACGCGGCACCGGACGGTCCGGCGCTCATATAGCGGCGCACTGAGTGATTGTGGCCCCGGGCCGGGTCCAGTCGGGGGTGGGCGTGTGGGCCCGGGGCGAACGGACAGTCAACGAAATGAAGCCCGTAACTTGATAACGTTGTCCGGGTAGTTACGGGCTGTGACGTCAGCAGCGGGCGCCCGTGTGGTGGGGCGCAGGGTGGTGTAGCGCCTTGGACGCAGGGGTGCAAACGAAGGCGGGATGAAGTTGTCGTAGCCCAGTACCCGAGACTGTACTGCACAGGGGCTCTCTCTGCCTCTCCCCCTTGCTCTCATTTTCTCCCTCCCTTTGCCTCTCTCCTTTTCCTTTCCTCTCCCTCCGTCTCCTTTCCTCTCCCTTCCTTTCCCTTCCTTTCCCTTCCTCTCCCTTCCTTTCCCTTCCTCTCCCTCTCCCTCTCCCCCTCCCTCTCGCCCTCTCTCCCGCCCCCTCTCCCTGCGCCGGCGTTTTCTTCGAGTTTATAATAAAACGTCGTCCGGGCGCAGCATGTGGCCGGGGCGGTGCGTACGAGGCGTTAATAAGGGGAGAGGCTCAAGTCAATTGCTGCGCTTCCCCGCGGGGCGTCCGTCCCGCCCCGGCCCGCCCCGTCCTCCCCGCCCGGAGGGCCGCGCCGGCCGCGCACTTCGTTACCAGCCCCGCCCCGCGCCGCTCCCTCCTCTGGGCGGGCGGCCCGGTCAGCGGCCGGGGAGGGGCCGGGAGGCGGTGGCGGCCGGCCCGCCCGACGAGGAGGTATCACCTCATTAACATGTCGCCCTAATCACCCCGACCAGCTGCGGGTCCTGATTTAAGCGACCTGTCCCTCCGGCCGGCCGCACGAGCCGCGCGCTCGCCGACGCATATCCTCGCGTCAAAATTGGCGCGGCTGGATGCCTCATATATACACTCTGGAAACCTCTTTATTGCGAACGATTTCCTGTATAATATGCGAAGAAACTGCATCGTAGCTCTACAAAGCGGCTAAATCCCTCAATTGCAATAGTAGAAAGAAATCCTTCGCAATACTATCAAATCCTTCGTAAGTTGATACTCTATCGTCAGCCAACCATTTAAACGTTTCTCTTTTGCTGTTTCAGGTGAGGGTCCGCTGCGGTCGCCGTCGGTACTTCTCGAGGACGGTAAGACGTGAAAAAACTTCGCGTAGAGAAAGCGCTGCTCAAATTTCATCTTCCAGGCATTATGCTCGTAAGCTTCTGCACGCGCGTGAAATTTAAAGTTCCGTTTAGCGTGAACAAAGAGACGGCCGTCCGTCCTCATTCCCTCTGGACCTCGGCGTGGATAAAAATCTACTGGCGTTCGTTTGGCCAGCCTGTTGCGCGGTGGCGCGGTCACTCAGGCAAGGGCTGCTTCGTCACGCCGGAAAAATTGCGCCGATACATCTTGTTTTCGTCTGCCAGCAGGCGGCCCAGTGTGTGTCAGGGAGGAGTGTGAGGAAAGGAGGAGGGGGGGGGGTTGAAGGACGAGTACGAAATGGCGGCCGAGTCAGTGGGGGGTGGAAGTGAGAGGGAGAGAGGGGGGAGGGGGTACTGCGTTGCGTACCAAGTGAACGGCGGCGGGCACAAACACCATCGCCAATAATTATCATCCCTCGAACACCTCGCCGTCACCGCCCAAATGACCGTCCGCCACTACATCACCACCACCCCCACCTCGCCCCGCCCCGCCCCGCGAGCGTGATGGGGCGCCAGGGGTCGAGACAGCGGTTGAATATTATAGAGGACGTAACACGAGCCCCGGCCAGTCCATTGCCGGGGGTCGTCTGTGTTCCCCTCTGGTGATAACAGACCCGGTCGGGCCAGGTGGCTTGCTGCCCGGCCTGGCCCCATGCCCTGCTCCACCCGCCGGCCGCGCGTGCGTATACCACCTTCATATAGCTACGACGACAATTGAAACCATTTCTAAAGTGCGAATCATCAACCCTTTTACATCGCGCCCGGAGGGATCACATATCGAGGGGCTCAAACAACACGAGTGCTAAATTGGCGCTGTGGTGGCGATGCTCGATGGCTCCCCCGGGGGCCGTCGGCGGCGGCCACCCTGCAGCCGCGGCTCGACGTGGAAGAGGAGGCCCTCCTCCCCGACGATGACGCGTCCTCCGGGTGACGCATGGGCCAGGTCCTCGCCGCAACCCTTCTAAGGTTTCCGTGCGTGGCGAATCACTGAGTTACGACCCCGCGACGTCGTCGCGCTTCGGGGAAAAGATTTTTAAGCAGCGTGTCTTGTGAGTGCCAAGGTGCGGAGATCGGCATCGGCGAGGCAGCCGCCAACAATGCTTAATAGTCGCTCAAATAATGCTAAGAATGAGATGGGGTTTCACTGCTGCACTGTAACTGAACTACTGTAACAAAATTCGCACATCTTCGGAACGAAGTGCGGAGCTGCTTAAAAGATTAAATATGCAAAGTGCAACTGCAAGTTGCAAAATTTAATTTAGGGCACCAAGCTTCTTGGTTACATAGCATCGTTAAACTTCAGCATCCCGGCGTGGGTCGCGCGATGCGGTTAACCTTTCCGCTATGAGAATTTTCACGGTCACCACCAGATGACACGCAAATACGGCCCTCCTTCTCCTTCTCTCTCTCTCTCTCTCTCTCTCCCTCTCCGTCTCGCGTGTTAGCTTTCCATTCTCGCTCACATCCACTTGGTTATGCATGCGCGTGTACCCGCCGCGCTAATGGAATAAAAGCCAAATACCCTCAAGGACGGCTGCATTAATTGAATTGGAAACGGCCCGGTTAATTTCAGCGCGTCGTCTGCTGCTATTCGCGCTCTTCTTCGCTCTAACGTTTGGTTTTCGGCGCCGTTGTTTTAAATACGTGTGCGTGTGAGAGAGAGAGAGAGAGAGAGAGAGAGAGAGAGAGAGAGAGAGAGAGAGAGAGAGAGAGAGAAAATCGCGCCCCGTGTTTGTGTTTGAATATACGCTCCCTGCGTTGCGTGCCGTACGCACACCCGGGGCCGCTGGGGGTGTGAAAACTCCACCTCCGTTCACGGGCAATAAGTCTGTCAAATTAAAAGGGTACTTTGGGAGGAGGGCCGTGCGGTGTGCGGGAGGCGAGGCAGGTGAGGGGGGGAGGCGGATGGAGGGGAAGGCGGAGGGCAGCGCTGTGGGCCGGGACCGCTCCCATGGAGTGGTGGTGGGCGGCGGTCGCGCGACCAGGTACACTGCTGTTTCACATTTTTCTCCCCTTCCCTTTTTATTTTATTCACGATGTGATGTTTTTTTCTCTGAAGTTTTTGTTTTTCGTTCGCTTTCCCCGCGGCCGTCAAATTTTCGTGGGTGGCGGGTGGCGGGGTAAGAAAACCCTGTGCTGTGAGTAGCACCGGGGTTCGGTACCGCCACACCACCGTGTAGTTGCTGGGGGGTTGCGATTTCATATTCACCTAATATATCAAACCTGCACGCTGCTGCTGCGCTGCATGTGTGTCGACACGGCTCGCAAAGCTACAAGTCTGAAACTTCACTTGCTCATTATTTTTCTACAGCTGGGAGACGGGGCGAGACTTTTCCTGGTGGTGCGTAACAAAAAGCAAGGACGAGCAAAGGTCAGAGAAGTTTGAGGTTAAACACCCAAGCAAGGCGATAAACGTTGGGGTAAAAAAAAAGGTCTCCGTGGTAAGATAAAGGAGGTACAGAAGGTGAGCCCCGAACAAGCTCGGCAGTCTTAAGACCACAACCCCGTGGTAACGAACGGTGACATCATACACGCCCTAAACTCATTTTTGCCCTGTTTTTATTTACCGAAATCATCCATTTGTTGTTTTTCTTTTTTTCTGTTTGATTCTCGTGGAGAAAAAATGTAGGTCTTTCGGTTATGGGGTTGGTGTGCGTGTGTGTGCGTGTGTGCCGCAGAGGCCGTTAATAGCCGCCGAGCAATATTTCATCTTCCGTCAGCGAAGCTACTGCCCCACCCTTATTTCTACCACCCCGCCCGTGTGTATGAGTGTGTGTGTGTGTGAGGGTGTGGGTGTGTCCGTGTGAGCGCACGCCCGCCCGCTGGTGACACACTTTGCACGGCTGGTTCGTCCTTGTTTTCGAGGACCTAGCAAAAGAAAAAAAGAAAAAAAAAGGGAAAAATTAGGCCCTGCATATTAGTTTGTTCTCTTTCTGATTGCGCCCCGGCGCGACCCGCCGCGTTCCGAAAACAAGATTCTTATCTTGTGCAATTCCCGCGGACACAATGGGACGCGATGCGCGCCAGAGATAAGAATATTCTGTTTACAGATCGCTCTGTCGTTCTGAATGCAGCCGCTGATTGGCAAATCAAATCCGGCCGTGCACGATATTCCCGAGCGTTGCTGCTTGCCATTCAAATCTCATCGCAATCGCAATCGGATCACTCTGCAGGCGCCGGCGCCGCTGCTGGCAAACACACTGGCGCGCACGATAGAGGGCCGGACCCGCATGGGCGAACCAGCAGGAAGAATGTGTTGCCGTCCCGTCGAATGAAAACGGACCTCCTCGATGTCACTTGCTGTCCCCGGCCTCGGCACTGGCTTGCGGACCGCGGAGATCTGCTCCCCGAGAGTGTTGTTGTCCCGAGCGGATCGCACCCCCGAGGTCCCGAGAGGCCGGCGGCCTCCTGGCGTATAGGCCATGTGGGCCGTGCGGCTCGGTGGCGCCGCTTGCGGTCAGCAGGAGAGCCTCAATCAAGTCTGCGGCTGATGAGCTCGCCCGCATCGTCTATACCCTCCTCAGCAGCGCGTCAGGGCAGCAGCAGAAGTCATGAAGTGATGGGACAACACAGACTGTTAACAAAAGTGTGCAACTGGCATGCACATGATAAATGTTTATCGCCATGGTGCACACGTTAGGGTGTTGGTGTTGAACTGGATACTTGGATAGTTTAAGTGGTTCAACTTAGCTGTTCAACACTTTTCAGTATTCAAACATCCAGTCGAACACTGACAAGTGTGTGCAACGTAGCGATGAGCACTTGCATGTGCACGCCAGCTTTACACTTTCTTTATCATTGCAAGTGTTGTGGAACTTATCGATTTAATCACAATTTTTTTAATGTGGGGAATGTCACCACACACTTCAACTCGCTACCTATACCCAGAAAAGCAAGTTCTCGTATCAAGTGATGGATGACAGAAACATTAGGCTATGCTATTGGTTACATGCATGCTACAGCACTTGGATCTGCAACTGCATTCATGTTTAGATTAAAGGGCCGCTTTTCTTAGCGTGCATTTATAGCAGTCGAATATACGTATTCGCTATTTGGCTTTGTGCGCACACGCTGTGCCCTCTGTGCGCAGAGGTCATCAGCTGGGCTCAGAATCCCCCCTGACCGCGGCGGACACAAAGGCACGGCCGCCTGCCGCGTCTGGCTGGCTGTGCGGTGCATACGGCCAGAGGCCAGGGCGGACCGACTGGCCGGTCGGGTCCCTCTTCCTCGTGGGGGCGGCCGGCGTCTCCACGGCCCGCCTCTCAAAACACTTTCTAATTCTCTCGCAAACACACAGAATTCCTCCGTCGAAAAAAAAAGAGCTCTAACGAACGCGTCATCCCCCCCTCTCCCCCCTTCTTTCCCGCTTTCCTTCTTATACAAACGTCTGTCTACAGCAGTGCTTTGGGCCTCCCCTACTCCCCTTCACCGCCCCCACCCTGCCTTGTACCCTACGGCAGGCATTATTGCCAACCTGCGAGGGTCTTAGTTGTGAAATTGCGACGCGCCGCGCGAAATGGAATTGTTGCGAATCCTCAAGCCAATCTTAGGCTCTCTGCGCCGCCTTTACTCGATGCGCGCCGCGCACACCTGCGCTTTAATTTTATTTTGTATTATTTCCTGCTCGACCGTATCCGTATCATGTGGGCTCATCCTTGCCCCGCTTGTCTTACAATCCCCCCCCCCCCTCTGTTCCCCTCCCCCGCCCTTTTTCATCAGAGCCGGTAGGTGTCCCAAGGGGTTGGGCTCTCCCCCGACCCGTCCAGGGCCGCCCCGCCGGCCCCTCTGCCTCGCATGTCCGATTATCCGTCTGTTTCTGTCCATCCATCCGAACTGAGGATCCAGAAAAATGATTGGAGACCGACTGGAGGAGGGAGGCGTGGGACGGGTTGGGGGGAGCATGGAGCCCCCGCGGGAGCGGGACGGATTAGGGCCGAACACAACGGACTGTGGACTCGCTGTTCGTGGGATCCCGGGACATAATATGTGAGTCTCTCTCTGGGAGCCTCACGGTGGTTCCAGGGACAAATGTGAGTCTTTGGGAGCCACATACAGTGTTTCTCGGGGCACAAATGTGTTAGTCTGTGGGATCCCTGCGGTTGCCGCTAGGGTGGTTAATTTTCAGATGAAATCTCTACTTTGCCAGGGCGAGAATCCGCTTACAACAAACATACAGATGAAATCAGCCCACCTAGAGCGCAACGACACTCCACATTCCACATCTCTCTCGGCCTACAGTCTTTTCTCTCCATCTCATACCCTCCCCCCCCCTCTCTCTCTCTCTGGAAGCAGTGCCACCCGCGGCCACCCACCCATCGCCAGCCCAGCCGTTGCCGTGTGGCAGTAGAATTTGGTGAAATTGTGCCGAGACACCTTTGAATATTTTATCAGCGGAGGGAGGGGGCCCCAGTGGGGGACAGGGGAGGGGGGATGTGAGGCGCGTCCACATTCTCAGCACGTCCCCCGTGGCCCTCCTCCTGACGTCCGGACCCGAGCGAGATCCCAATCCCAGGACCAGGACCGGTCCGAGGCCAACCAAGCTCGTGCCGAGCCGAGCAGAGTGAGCAGTTGAAGCTCATCATTGTTTCTTTTTTCCCTGTGGGAAAAAAATCCCTACCTTTACCCTATTTTTTCAAAGAAAGCTTGTCGTGCGCTTTATTTTTTCGTTTCTTGGCTAAACATGAGACGTTAAAACACACGCGCGCGCGCGCTCGTCGCCGGCTTTTTTCTGTTTTTTCCATCCCACACAAATAAGGGGTGTCCAAAGTAAATAATTGGGTTTGTTTTTGGGGCGGCCGCCGCCGCTGCTGCAGATCGGTTTCCTTGTCGATCTAATTCATCTTGTTGGTCCTGAGGGGTGGCGGGGCGCTGTGCCAACACTGCGACACGTGTAGAACCACTGTTTTTGCTTTCACCGTTTGTATTGCATTCGCTCGCGTTATATTGCCTTTCGGGTCGGAGTCCGGGCCGGCCCCGGCGGTGGCACTGACTGCCGGAACACTGCCGTATTTTGGTGCGTGCGCCGGCCAGATGCGGGGGAAGGACCTGCTGGAGCGGCCATGCGGGGTGATCCCGCTTTAGAGACCACTTGACGGATGTAAAGGGGTAGGTGGGTGGTAGTGTGAAAGGGCAGAGAGAGAGAGAGAGAGAGAGAGAGAGACTAAAGCCCAGGGCGACAGACGCAGCTCGACACAGGGGCGGAAATGAAGGGCCGAGTCGTACAACGCACACATTCGTATGCTGTGTTGACATCCGAGCCGACCCGGACCGGCGGCGGTGGCGGCAGCTAGGGGTGCCCTGCGCCCTGCCGCACACAGCTCTGCCCCGCCCCA
>NW_026267188.1:603393-604584 GCF_000697945.3 Frankliniella occidentalis | reverse complement strand
AACGGTCTTGTAATATTTTTTGATAATGCTACGGTCTTACCAGTCCACCACTATCAATAATTGTTCCCACTTGTGTTGCAAAAACTGCTGTGACACTGTTTGTTGTGAGTCACTTCTCTCGCCTCCCACCCCTTTTGTGTCGGTGTCACGTCGCCTTCCATTCGAATCTGCGGGCGCCTGACAATGACTCTCATGTCAAATTGAGCAGGCAAAAAAAAAATTAACACGAAAAGAAAGCGCAGCACTACAGGAACGGCGTGGATCCCCGTGCCAGGTTTTTAAAGTGTTCTTGCACTCGCGTTTTTTGTGGAGTTTTTTGTTCTGTGTTTTTTCATTGTTTCTGCGGGTTGCGCAAAACACCGAGGGAAACGAGCAAACAAACGCCCCGCTCTCTCACCGCGTCAATTGAGAGTGGCAGCGAGTGTCGTTGCACAATTGAGGGCAAAGAGGCTGCGCGGCGGACACCACTGCTGGTCGTGGACGCCGGGGTTGTGGACGGACATGAGCACGTTGTCGGCGCACCGTAGGCCTAGGTGTTAGGTTGGGGCAGCTGTGGCTGCATACTAAAATCTTCATAACTCCTTTCATATTAAGTGACTGTAACAATGCTCAGCTTACGCATTTTATAATACGCTTGTATGATCAAATTTCTTCATACTGGCGTATTAACAAATAATGCGGAAAGTTAAAAATATGTACAGCTTTCAGTAAGTTTTGAACAAAAGAAATTTGCCTACAGGGCTAAGACATAGACATTCCCCGACCAGGCCTCAAAGCTCCTCCAGTTTTTTCTTCAGCTCAAGTAGCTTCCCACCTTTTAAGCAGCGGCCGCTCCAGCTCCACCACCTGCGCCGGCAGCGCGCTCTATCAGCAGCTGCCGGCTTTGCCAAAACCCGGCGCTTCGCCGAGCGCCCTGGTGCTCTGGCAGACGGTGAGGAGGAAGTGGGAGGTCTCTTTACCCTGTTAAAGACAGTCTTGGTGACTATGTCTAAAAGTCCCTAAGATTTCAGTGTGTGTGGAGGGTAATAGCCCTGTCAATATCAGCGACAGGCGACAAAGTACAGTGTTTTGCTGCCAGGACTGCTCTGTGAGGCGCTCAGACGTAGCTCACTCAGGTGTGTGAGTATGTGTGCTTGGGTCTGGGGTAAATGGAGTTAGGGGTAGTTAAAGCGGGGCCGGGGATTTCGGGGG
>NW_026267188.1:601941-602961 GCF_000697945.3 Frankliniella occidentalis | reverse complement strand
GGTGGGGCGGGGCAGGGCGGGGCGGGGAAGCGCGCCTCTTAGTGTAATGAGGGGCTTCTGCTGCTGGACCGAAAGAGAGGAAAGGGGGCGGAGGAGGGGGGACTCAGACCCTGGAGTGGAGGACAGAAAGGAATACACGGTGTGTTGTATACGTAGCGTTTTAAAGCCCTGAGAATGTGCCGCTGCTTTTCCAGGATCCGCTGGTGAAACGTGAAAACGTGTATCAAGGAGCTTGTGTTTATAGTTTTTCTTGGTATATTTCGAGCAGGTTGCGGCGGCTTCTGAGGTCCCCAGCGGGAGGGGGCGCTGCCAGCACCGCAGGGGGCAGGCTGGCGGGTGATTACCGCTGACGGCCTAATCCAAGGACAGGGGAGCGGGCTGGCAGGGCGGGCCGGGCGGGCTGTCCTCCTAGTCGACCTCCTTCAGGACCTCCTCGGCCTGCTGGTCCCGGGACGGCACGGCACGGCTGATGGGTGCGCTATTGCAAACAATCCGCTCGGATCGGCTGCCGGACCCGCGCTCTGTCACCTCATCCGTCCATCATCTGTCTCACATTTAATGAAATAAAAACCCTAGTGTGTAAATATGTTTTGACACTTGTAGGTCTTGGAATTTTTGTTAACACGCTTCAGCGAAGTATAGTTTCCCTTGAAGTTCTGCACTTGAAGTTCTCAAGCGATCGAATGGAACTTCGCACACCTGCATGTGGGCGACATTTACGCACAGTTGCGTTGCTAGTGCCGCTAGTAGTGCAGTCGGATGGGTCGCAAGCCACTTCAAAGGTCCTGAGTGTGCGGACGTACGTCATCGGTTCGCTCCTCTGCGCTGAAAAGGCAGCGTGGGGCGGTGCAGGGTATGTCGGCGTGTTCTGCATGACATGCTCGCGCCGGCGCCCACAGCTCCCAGCCGCCCCGAGGAGGTAAGGGGGTTGTAAGGGGGGTTGTGTTCCGGGTCAGAGGGATGCAGATGAAACCGTGTCCCCTCGCCCTTCCCCCTTCTGTCTCATTGCTATAGCAACCC
>NW_026267188.1:600953-601891 GCF_000697945.3 Frankliniella occidentalis | reverse complement strand
TCACTGGAGTAATAGGCTTCGCTATCACTCAGCCAAAAACAGGGATGATCACTTTAAAACAAGAAAGCAGGACAAAGTCTACCAAAAGGACGAACAAGCCGCAACAAGTAGATCTCAGTTTACGTTTTTAGGGGACAACATAAAAATTGACGCGTCCTAACAAGAGCCTATCTGCGGTGCACCGGATATACACAAGCCGACCTGCAACGGTCGCACTAGGCTTTTGTGTATTCGGAGCGTTACAGATCGGCTTGTGTGTATTCGGCGCGCCGCAGGTAGGATCTTGTTAGGACGCATCGAAATGTTCTTACAATACTTTCAATAATAGGTCTAAATTCTTTTAGGTTAGACCGAATTAGTATTTAGTCTAAATTAGAATTAGTTCTACCTGTTAACCACGCCACTTGTACTTGTTAGGCTGTAAATTTACACATTGCAAGCAAGTGTTGGACCACAAAGCAGAACAAGTCGAACTTGACACTTCCCTGTCCAAACCTTTCAATAACGTGTGTCCCCGTCGAACGTCGTGACTCATAAATGTCACGAATCTCACACGCTCGGCCAGCAGTCTGAGACGTGCTAAGATACGGTCACGACATGAGTTGGGTCACGATTTTCTAACACCCAGCTAGGTATAAAAAGTTGATTCCACCGCTAAGGAAGTATCAGCAACCATGAGGGCCTTCCTCATTCTGGTGGCGGCGCTATGCGCTGTGGTGAGTACCAACATCGGTCACTAAAGTCGACAGCGCTGTCGACGAGCATTGTTAACTGTTGAACAACTTTCTCCAGGTCGCTTGCAACGGCGAAGTACAGGGGCCACATGGTCCTCCAGCCCCCAACCGCGCACCAAGGTCTTCTAAACCTCCACCGGCACCACCAGCACCTCGCCTAACTAGGTCTCCCCAGGGACCACCACCACCTGCACCACCACCAGG
>NW_026267188.1:592802-600903 GCF_000697945.3 Frankliniella occidentalis | reverse complement strand
AAAAAACCAAGGATAAGTTAGCACTAAAGCTTCTTAAAATATATTTACAATGAAATAAAGAAAGAGTTTGTGCATCATATCTGGAAATACAGTAGTTTGCAAAGTCTCTTAAGATGGAGTCTCATTAAAAACCAAGGATAAGTTAGCACTAAGGCTTCTTAAAATATATTTACAATGAAATAAAGAAAGAGTTTGTGCAACATATCTGGAAATAGCTAGCAAAGTCTCAAAGGTTAGGAGTCTAATCAAAATACTAAGTATAAGTTAGCACTTAAACTCTTACAAAATATATTTACAATGAAATAGAGAAAGAGTTTGTGCAACTTTAAAGAGAAAGTATTATTAATCAAATAGATATAGGGTTTTCTAACTTTAAATATCACTTTAGCATGAGAAATGCCATTAAAGAACAATCATGAAAAGATAGTCAAAAATAAATATGTACAAAGATTACTTAATCACTTACAATTGCTCTTCGTCTTCTGCAGGTTCAATGGTTTTGTGCCTCCCTAGCTGACGTATAAAGGTGTTGACTGGTGCACTGATGCTGATATACGTTGCTCTTCTTTTGGGGTTTTTCGAACCTTGGGATTCTTTAGGATCATTTTTGAAGATGTATCTTTGAATGAACTCCCAGGTGTATCCTATTTGCGATGGGTACTTCATATTGAAGAGGTATATGAAGCAGTAGGCAACAGTTACAGCATCAGAAGCATTGGAATGCGCACTAACAATGGTATTTTCAGCAACTACGTAATGGGTTGTGCCTTCATATTCACTTCTCCCTGGAAAAGAAATTACATAGTTAGTCACTAAGCTTAATGTGACATTATTCTTAAAACAAATTAAGTAAATAAGCTTTCATTTAACAGGATGAATGCAGAAAGAAAACGGAACTCACCAACAACAACAATGCAAGGAGCAGGACTTCTGGGAGCGGCCAGCACTTCATCTCTTGTGGCTCCTTCCTGAATGGTGTAAACAAAGAGAAAATTATTTTTCAATCTGGCTGGACCAAGGCAACAGTAAAGCAGGATCTCTGCAGTAAAGGCTTACCTCTTTGTGCACAAATAATAATTTGCATCCTTTATTCTCACTAAATTTGTGCATTATTAGTTTCACTGCTCCAACAACCTCACTATTTTTGGCTGCACTTAATATTGCAGACCCATCATCAGCTTGTTTCATTTTAACAGCTTTCAGTTCAGGATTAACCTCTAGTATTGCTTTTGCCTTCTCAACTGTTATGGCTTCTTCCATGAAGGAAATAATTCTCTTTAATTTTTCTGAGCACCAATAGTTAAAATCTGGACGGAATCCAAGTACAAGTCTTTCACAGTGCTTGAATAAATAAACGCTTTCCAGAAGTAGTGGCCACTCTTTTTGCAAATCGGAAACTGAGGCATTGTCAGAATTCAACAGTAATCTTTGGGTTGCGTATGTTGATTCCATGAAATTCAGAACTTTATCAGCATCTCTTTCTTTTGCACTTTTTCTTGCCTCATTGATAAGCCATTTCTTCTTTTCAATCTGTGTCTTTTCATCTTCAAAGGCAGGATACTCTGGCTGCCATTCTACTGTTCCGCTCTGTGCACTCTTCTTATCTTTTTTTCTCTTTCTTCTTCCATCAGCACCAGTAGGAGAACAAATTAAAGATAACAGGCTGGCATTTTTGGATGGCCGATTTAAATAATTGTTATGCTCTTCCATCTTTACAGCTATTGTCCCTATCCCTGAACCAATTATTTTTCCCTCATCATCTAGATCAGCCAACACACGATATTTAGCAATCATATTTTCTGCTATTGAACGCAAAGATTCTCTTCTTGGATTCTTGCTTATAACTCTTATTTCAGGAACAAGATTTCTAATAATTTCATTAATTTCTGTTTTTAACAACTTCATTTCAGGTTCCTTTTCTCTTCCAATGCTTCTTTCCAGCTTCGTCAAAAGAACAGTACCCACTTTACTCCACGGTATTTCAAATGTTTCGCCCCAGTCGGTGCTAGAGTCTGCTGTGGTGCTGGCTGAAGAGGATTTACGATGTGAACTTTGATGTGAGTCACTTGAAATCTCAGTGGAACTATGGCTTTCTGGTGAGGAAGATATTGGAGATATCTCATGTCGTGATGACACCCATACTGCATTGTCGACCAGGACCATTAAAACTTTGTCCTTGAATGCTTCCAGACACTCATCATCATCCACTTCGGTGCCATCTTCCTCTAACACTACTTGGACGGATTGGGCCTCAGTCAAAAGAAATTTGTCCTTCACTGAAACAGAAGATATTTTTATTATAAATAGTAATACGAGTAGTTTGTTTTGTATTTGGTAATGATTGACTGCAAGTCATACCTTTCGCAAGAAGGCTGTTGATGGTGGAGTCTGCAAGTATACATTTCTTTTTCTGTCTCTGGTCACACCATACCTTGTAAGCGGGCATCTATAACAAAGGAAAAAGTCAGTTAAGATTCAGTTAAAATATTTTATTTATTCAGTCCAGAATTGTTGACAAACAACTGTCATTTTATAAATTGGTGCACATTAAATGTAAAAATAAGAAAAGTAAAAATCTCCTGAAGTAATGATAATATAGGAGTCAATGTAAAACATATGTATTAACATTTCTAAATCCCACATACTCAGTAGCTAAAAGTAGTTAAAATTGGACCATAATAGTATGTTTTAAATATGTGAATGAATGTTTGCCAACAGTTTTCAGAACCAATGGATCTGGACTCGCAATCTTGTCTGCTGGGAAAATCAGTAGATCTTTGTTGGAGGACTCAAGTACTTCGTAAACTCCAAAGTACTGATGATATTTGATGATCTTCTCGGTGCCAACAAAAACAAGGTTTGTGAAGTTTGCAGTTATTATAACCATGTCAACTAAAATACTTGAAATTGTTCTGTCATCATTTGGTTTAACCATTAAAAGGTCTCCCACAGCATATTTCACTCCATGATACTCAGCTACTGAACTTGAAAATGGGGCTTGAGAGAGAGCACCACAGGCATCTAAGCCATTAATAAGCTCTTGTGAATATAACTCCTTTTTAAATGGATGAACAGCGCCAGCCTGTACCACTGTTGCAAAAATATTACCTTCTCTCAAATATGCTTGGAGGAACTGGTGACGAGCAGCAAGAGAGAATGTTGGATTAATAAAATTATTGGTGCTATTAGCAGCAGACTTGAAATATTGGTGCTTTGATTCAAATCGAATCGTGCTCCATCTGAACAGGGGTCCAAATTTCCTTGAGAGGGCACCGAAGTGTAAAGCATAGTGATGCTTACACTTAGCAGGTATGTTGGGAAAAACTTCTTTTCTTAATGACATATACTTTTCTGCCAACTCATCAATTAAAAATGTCTGTCCTATTGAAATTACAGGGGCACACACAAGCGCCATAAATTCTTGCAATGTTACAATCATCTGCCATGCCCTTTCAGTTGGATCTTTTACTTTCTCAACCAGAGCAAGGGTTATAATATGGAGAAGGTGCATATTGCTGCTAGCAGAACCGACAATTTTTTTAGTTTTTGGCTTTATCTGCCGTATAGCATACGAGGAACCTCTGTTGACAATTTTGATCATGGCATTAATGTACGCCCAAGAGAACCAATTCTTTTCTACCAAGACCTTTAAGGCCTTAAACAAATCAATGGGAAGGAACCCTTCTGCTACGTCATGGTGGATACAAGGCGGCAATCCATTTATAATGTGAAAATTAGGTATGCAATTGAAGACAGAATTTTCCCACACACCCCTGACCGATTTGTCATTTTCATCAGCTGCTTCGGCATCTGCATCATAGTTGGCACATGTTCTTTCCTTACAGAGAGCCACATTCCCACGAATACGTTGTGCCTTTCTTGCATAGCAAAATCTACAATAGTAGTCAACAGAGGAGAAGGTCTGGTTGAAACCACCCAAAGTATGCGCTTCAAGATTATCAGAGCTAATTCCAACAACACAACCTCTGAGTGTTTGAAGGACACCGTCAAAACAAACAGGTATGCCAACATCATAAAGAGTCTGAAGATCTTCAAATAGAGGGGCAAATACTTCTTCATAGCTAAAATCTTTTAATGTTGACTCCTTTACTAACATGACAAGTTGAATAGGATCCCTTTGAGATCTGCAATATGATGGCAAGTTGCCAAGAGCCATATAAACACCAAGTGTCTTGTTTTTGCCTCGTGCAGCCTTTAAGGCATCACATGGCTCAAATGCATCCAAGTATAAGATAATTTTAATGCCATTTGGAAATTCAACAAAAAATTTATTTGATTTAAATGCAGTCCCATCTTCAAAGTCTCTCAAAATATTTGGCTTACTTTCCCCTTTCTCATTGTAAAGTTTTTGTATGGACTTATCCTTTAAGAGACTTTGTAAAGACTTCAATACTGGCACATAATGATATTTATGAACGTCAACACCATTGTTCAGTGTATACTCTACAGGTTCCAGTAACTCAAATTCTTGTCGATAATACTTTTTTCTCATGTGGTCAGTACGAAAGACACCTCTATCCCCAACTGCCATTTCATGCAGAGAATTCTGAAATATTTCCTCTTCAATTGCATTTTTAACATGGGCTTCAATCTTGTACTTGTCTGCTAATATTCTAAATTTCTTTTTTTGGTAATCAGAGGCATGGTCACTGATACCCCTGATTGCCTCAATAACAAACTGTAGCGTTGTTACTGACAAAAATGATTTTGACTGTAATCTTAACAGCATCATGGCAAAGGATTTTAAAAAGTCATCGCTTGAAACAGCATCAACTTCACTTTCAGGAGTGCCCAAATCAGGAACAGCAGTAGGTTCATGAGAAACATCCATCATAAAGGTATCAGCAGACTCAGCTGCATTAACCGAAGTACCACCAAGCTCTAGGTCACAAACCAAAAATGTTTGGTTTGAATGATTTGAAACTAGCTTTGAATGCTTTCTTTTAAAATGTGTTGTTAGAGTAGACCGAGCTCTACAGTAATGTCCACAAAAACAATAAGCACTCTGTCCTGATCTCATATGAGTTTCCATATGATTTAAAAATAAGATGGGTGAACTAGCTATAAAAGAGCAGCCACTGGAAGTACACTTAGCAAAAGTAGTATCTTCATCTTGTCTAACAACATAAAAGGGCCGCCTGATATGACTTCGCTTATGAGCAATGAGGTTCTTGTACCGAGATAAAACCATGCCACAGCTTGGAAAGGGACATGGGAACGTAATATTGGGGGTATGCCTATGAATCCATTGATGTGAAAAGTACTTGGGAGTACTGGGCAACTCTTCAGAGCATGTTACACATGTGATTGTCATTGTCAAAACATAAGTATAAATAATTAAAAAAATAGATAACCTTTGCTTGGAGGAGGGGTTACTGGTACTGAGTCAACTCCACACCACAAGTACCTGAAAAACAAAAATAGATACTTTAATCCGAGATAACCCACTGAGTTGAGAACATGAATATTTTTGTTTAGTAGCATAACCGAAACTGCCAATTATTAACTCTGAAGTTTTCAAAACTATTAACTTTGAACTCGGTATAGGTAGTTGCACCTCATTCCACAACATAAAGCTTAACCTTCTGAACCATGTGGTCTGTGAGAGGCACAAAGACAACTGACAATGAAAGTATTTACTCAGCCATAAATTTGTTTTCACATGAGGTAGTAGTGGCGATAGTAAATTGCAGTGGCTTGATACTTGAAATTTATACCCTCTTAAAATAGAAAGATGTTGATTTGGTATACTTACGATCTGTACTTGGCAAGGTCACACCGTCGGCTCGTCTGTCAAAGTGGTCAAACTCAGCTGCTGAGCTCGCCCAGCTGAGCGCGGTGTGCGGAGCGGTTGAGGGAGGGGGGGGGGGGGGGGGGGAGCGCGCGATGCAGAACGTGATGGGGGGGGGGGAGATGGAGAGAGACACTGGCTGCGCTGGCTGGCCGCTACCGTCTGCTTTATTCCATCTGCCTCCAAGCAGGAGAGGGGGAAAGGGGAGGAGAATGAGAATAGAAACAGATATGATTCTTCAATCTTCAACTTCGAAAAGGGTTTAACGAAGTAAGAAAATATCTCGATGTTTGTAAGTATTTTGATTTCTTCTGGATGCCATGTATGTAAAAATGTGTTCTAATTTAATTCATGTTTCTAATATGTGTTACAACTAGCTCTAGAATAAAAATATTTTAAAATGTATTCCTTGTTTCCATTCCATTCTCATTGGTTAAAAAATCAGGTCAAAAAATACCCCCCCCCCACACACACACACTCACACTCTTATTTGGTTTGATTCATGTTGCTCGCGCTCGATCCCTTCAGCGAAGCCCGACCTCCCCCGCCCTTCGCTCCCCATAACACACCACCTCGACGCCCCAGAGGTAGGCATCCCACCCCGCACGGCTGCGTGGTGTTTGCCGATGACGCAGGCGCTCCAGCACTTGGTGCATATTGGTGCGGCCTAGTTCATGGTGAAAGGGAAGTACCATGTACGCCTATCTATGGTAATTAAAATGTTTCGTAAAAAAATTCCCAACGAAAGATGGATACATTTTTACCTGGTTTATCTTTTTTCATACTTACAATACTATACGGTAATTTTCCATGTTTCCCGGAAAATGACCAAATATAACTGTAAAATCACAGACAGTCTATGAATTTTACAGCCGATCGGTAAAATTCCCACACTTACAAGGTAAAATTACAGGCAACCGGTAATTTTACTATAAAACTTCTGTAAAATTACCAGTGCAGTAATTTTACATGAAGACTATAGGAAAAGTACTACACTCTGTAAAAGTACTACACATTATCTGTACCACTTTAACGACTTAATCTGTAAAATCGCAAATATTTTTAACAGTGTACTTGTAGTTTTTCAAATTTTAAACTGTAATTTCACAACACATTCATTTAAAATTTTCCTGTAACCCTCACAAGTGGTCTGTTTCAAAGTTATCCATCCATCCATCCATTCATCCATCCATCCACCCACCCGTCCATCCATTCATCCATCCATCCATCCATCCATCCATCACTTCAACGCCGCCGACTTGGCACCCATCCTACTCAGCCGCTTGTAAAATAACTGTTAAACGCGTAAAATACAAATAAGTCCCCCCCCCCCTCCACCCGTACCCCCTTTACTTCTCTACTCGCCTGTCCTCGCCGCCTCTCGAAGTGCACTCGCACCCCATCACTCAGCGAGCAGCACGCGAAGAGCAGCGGGCGTTTTAGAACGACTGTCCTAACTGCGGTCTCTGAAGTCCCGTTTAACTGTTATTTCCCACCGCAGCCGCCTTTTGACCCTCTGCCTCCACCACCAGCCACCACCCTATACCTGCCACCGGGATGCGGTAAAACTCGCGAAACAACAACAAAAACAGGGCAGGGCAGCCTCCTGCCTACACCTTGCACCCCGCAGCAATGCCGAGCTCGCCTAAGGTCCGCCTCTGTTATTTCAGTTTTCATTTGCATCACACTCACTGTACTAAAATTAGCCTTCGCTCCCGGGCGGCCCGCGCCGGGGCCCCCCGTCGGAATGCGTCTTCAAAACAAATGACTCGAGAATGCCTGGCGTAAAAAAATCTCTCCGGCACATATTTCAGCGGCGGGCCGGGGCTGCATGACAGACGGCGGTAGTGAGCGGGCGGGGTCTCTCTCTCTCTCCTGTACCTCTCCTTTCTCCTACCACTCTCTCTCTCTCTCGCACTCTCTCATTCTCCATCCTTTTCCCTCTCTCGCGGCCTTTCTCTCGGCCTTCCCACCCCCTCTCCATCCAATCTTCTTGCCACTTGCAAAGGATATGATTTATAAAATGCATGAGCAGTTTTGCTTCAGAAATAAAAATTCCTCCCTCGGCTGCTGGCTTGTCTCCCCTCCCGCCGCCGCCGCCTCCTCGCCGCCGACAAGACCGCGCAGCCCACTCACCTGGCCGGAGGGGCAGCAGCAGAAACTGTTGTGGAGAGAGACTGCTGCGTCGGGCGTCGGGTGGAAAAACTGCGTATTTGCCAAGCTACGATGAAAGAACGCATATTGGTTGCATCTTACGCACTGGCACCCATGTCCTCTTAATGCGAAATT
>NW_026267188.1:591069-592313 GCF_000697945.3 Frankliniella occidentalis | reverse complement strand
GGCGTCATAGCGCGGCCTCTCCTAAATCAGTCTCCGTTTCCTGGTTTATGCCGCTGTAAGTGCGCGACACACTCAGGGACGAGAGATGCGCGACGGCGGTCTCACTTTTGTGGGGCAGTAAATGCTTCGACGCTATTTCAGAGAAGCGCGCGGCGTAATTTGTTTTTTGCGCGGAGAGCACGCAGGCCGTGCCGTACTCGGCGGCGCCTCTCGGCGGCCTAGTGCCCCGCAGCCAGTTGAATGATGGGCACGGCGGCGCTCGCACCGCAGCTGCGCAGCTGCGCAGCTGCCCGGCCGTCACACCAGCTGCAGCTGCGGCGGCTGCGGTGCGGGCGCGCGGCAGGAACAAAGCAAGGCGGAGCAGGGCGGAGCAGGGCGGCCGCACAATGCCCTTCCAAGGCTCTGCGGATGTGTCAGGGGGAATGACAGCTGGCACCTCGGCCTAGAAGCGCCACCGCCCGACCCCCTTTTCTCCTCGCTCTCTCTCTCTCTCTCTCTGTCTCTCTCTCTGTCTCTGTCTCTCTGTCTCTCTCTCTCTCTCTCTCTCTCTCTCTCTCTCTCTCTCCCCCTCTCTCCCTCTCTCCCTCTATCCCTCTATCCCTCTATCCCTCTCTCCCTCTATCCCTCTCTCACTCCTTCTGTCTTTGTTCTCCCTCACTGGTTCTCTCTGTCTCTCCGGCACTGCCTCATGTTCTTTCGCACTCACTGTGACCTCCGGGCCGCGCTCCGCCGGACGTTTTCTCGAGTTTCGCAATCAACACAGTGCTACTTCCGCGGATGGCTTCTTCGGGACTACCCACCAGCCCCACACCGCACAATGTGCTTATACACAGTGCCCCGAGTGATGGGTGGCTCCGGTTTAGTTTTACATGCTGTCGAAAAACCCCTTTTGGAACTTCAAGTTCAGTCACCGCCCAGCATCCACCACTCGACTCGATGCTTGCCTGCTAATAATTTGACTCTCTCTCTCTCTCTATCTGTCTATCTCTCGCTCTCTCCTTCCCTTTCTCCATCTTTCCCCTGCTTCCCCTGGCGCGCGCGTCTCTGCCGCGGTCGCAATACCGCGGAGACGACGACGCTCGGCGTGGCTCGGCGTGCTTTGGAATGGATGAAGGTGAGCACGGCGGAGCACGGCGCGCCAAAGGATGGGGGCAATGCACGATATTCAGTCCGGCGTGCGGACGAGACCGTGGCGAGGCTGGGCGGGGTGGGGCGGGGCGGGACCGGGCGTTGTAGCGAGGAGG